>NC_071091.1:91489423-91789423 GCF_027358695.1 Spea bombifrons | reverse complement strand
TTTATTATGCTTTTTCTCCAGAAAGGGAGTGATTCTTGGGTATTAAAAACATTAAAAAGATCCTCCTTTAAAAAGTCCCAAAATCATGTATTAAATCCATAGTTGTTCCATGTAAGTTGGTTATAGTAAATGGTCTGCTCAAAGCCATTTGATCATCTAATTGTAAAACATTACCAAGGAATGATCTGTCCCTCGATTTTCTAAAATTAGGCTTTTTGAGATTTTTGGTAAAGGAAAGAAACAAGTAGACTCCTCAACTTCTAAGTGCTTTACCTGGGCATTAAAATACTTTTTTTAGCTTTGTCATTGTGCCATTTGCTTTTTTCTTAAGGACATTGGGAGTGCACCAATATAATGCATATGGTGCAGGTGGAATAGATTACTATATTGTAGCCATGCGACATCGCCAGTGACTTGTAACCTGCATCATAAGGGTTCTCTAGAGCTGGTTGTGCATTTTTTCAATAAATTGATATTGCATTTTAGCTGTTATACAGAGTTAGGATCTACCCCCCCCCCCATGTGTACCTGAGTTTGGGAGAAGATGGCCAGTTCTAAAATTCACATCCTGTGATTCAGTGAAAGGTGACATTTTCCGTTTCTGTTCTACTTTAGAATGTAAAGCATTTTTTATTCTCCCTCTTTATAATTAACAATCCGTCCATCGGTATTGCTTACACCAGCATCTTTAACATAAAAGTTTGTACAGGCACATAAAGATTGTTTTGCTTTCTTTTTTACCTTCCCCATGCCATCGAAAATAAAAAAAAAAAGTTTTTTGTACTTCTGTAATCTAAAATATTCTGGTCTGGGTCCTTCTGGTGCCCCCATGGCCCATATCAGACCATAACATTTCCTATTTGTAATTTGTTCCTCCTCTAGCACCAACAAATTAACTTTCCACAGACCATTCTTAGTTTTGGATTCAGTGGCAGTTAAAGAGGTAGTTTTTAAAAGTCTATGGTCTGAAAATACATTATCTTCTAAAAACATTCTGAGGATTACAGACAGTAGAAAGGAACATAAAATTGATGCAGGAGCTGACTTGGCCATTTGATCAGAACGTTTCAGCTGCCTCCACGCATATTTCAGTTTAAAAACAGTAATTACATTTGTAAGATGGCGGGAGGATCTATCTGCCTTTTACTTCTTATCCTCTCTTCTTCTAATGTGCCCTCTTATTAAAGAGGAAGAAACTGTGGCAAAGGAGATACGTCCCAAAATGTCCACGTTTTTTTTCTTGTGTGATGAAACATATACATTAATGAGACTAGCATTCAAAACTTTAAATTCAACATGAATTAAAATTACTCTAACAGGAACAATGTCAATAACAATGGACAGGGAAGAGTTACACCTGACTATCCAGAAATCCATGCCTGCTCTTCTTGTTTTCATTCAACTAAACACCTGGTAATCTATATTAATCCCAACCAATCCATCTCATTGCATCTGAACCCCTCATCCCCTGTTCTAATCCCTTGCTTTCCCCTCATACATGTCTCTATCCTGCCCATCTCCATACCCTGTTGAGTTAACATTGGTACACTCTTGTCTAGCTTAATTGCAATTAAGACAAAATGTGAAAAATCACCATCCTATATGCAATCACTTTATCTGACCACTTGTGAGGCAGCCCTATTTTATAGGTGTCACTTGGAAACAAGCTTGCTAGGAAATTTAGCTGCAGTGGCCTCATCCCAAGTGGATAGATAAGGGTTACACTGGAGCCAAACTGCAGGCAAACTGTAGGAACTGCAACCCTATCTCCCTGTACAGTCAACAGCCATCATCCTAATCAAGCCATCTGAACAGCCAACAACCTCTACAGATCATGATCCTACCAACTCATCTCCAACCAAGCAGGCCTCACCTAGTGTTTCACTTCCCCATTAACCACCAACTAGATTGCAAGAGCAGGGTCTTCTTCTTTTGTACCGGTTTGTTATTGTGTGTAATTTTAATTTATTCCTCTGAAACAGCTGGCCTTTTAAAATTGTCTCACCTTTTGCATCAGAGAGAACACACCAGCCTTCTCCCTGAAGTAACAGTTGTCTATAGATCCAACTAGCAACCAACTTGACTTTTTTAAAAAATGGTCAAGAAAGTCAAATACTTGCCACTTGGCAACCCTAGTTTCACTATACTATCAATAATGTGCTTGATAGTTGACATTATTTGAAGATGAATATTGGTGATAGCTATTTCACATTATTCTTATGTTTGTTTGCGTTTTTGAATGTGTCAGCAGATAATTATTTGGCCCATCTATCTGTCCAAGAAGAAAAATACATGAAAAGAGGGTCTATTCGTGAAAAGGATTTTATTAAATAACCTTAGCATTTGCACTGAAATAATATCAGTGTATAACAAAAATGCCACTTCACAATTCACAGTACTTAGTCTGCCAACTCCACTACATGAGGATCTAGAACTTTACATTACTAAACATTTCTGCAACATTACTAAAAGTAGAGACATGTGAAGAAAGTAGAAAATAACTGACTCATCTGAAATTTAAACTTTCCTCTATTTGGCTTCAATGAGTTTTCAACAGAAAACAGCTATGATTGAAGTCACAGCCAGCTTCAGATAGATGATGATCCCTCTGTCCACTATAAAATGGTTTTATGGGATAATACAAGTTAAAACGCATTTTCCATAACTCTGTTCTTGTATACTTGTATATGCAAACAGGTATTCATAAATAAGGTTATGTCCATGGAGATGCGAACGAACATAGAAGAGAGAAGACAAATGAGAGTAGATGAAGAACAAAGTGTAGAAGTAGATGGGGAAGTGTGAGGCAGAGAAGGTATGGAAACATTTATAAAGTGTGAGTGAACAATAATGTGAGTGAGTGCATGAATGAGAAAGAACATAGGAACCAGGAAACAAAGGTCATTCCAGAATTTTAAAAGGCATGTCATCCAAACAGGATGGGCAAGTTAATGTAATTTGTTAAAAGTGTCTCAAGCTCAACACTGCACTGTCTCTCTGCCCAGACATTCAATGTAGGGACGACATAATGAGCCCATTACGGGAGCCCACGAATGACCTTGTTCTGTTATCAATATTACCAGAATGATGGTTATATGAGGAAACTTGAGTACTAAAAAAAATATTTTATGGCCCAAGACGTTGAAATCAGCGCACTTAAGTGTTAATGGCAGCCATGCAGCAACTCCTTCACCCGAGAAAGGCTAATGGTGAGGCTAACACTAAGTGCAAACAGCCTCCCATTATAGGTAACGCGCCCTTAGCGGCAGCACAGCTCAACGGTAAAAACCGTAATTAGACTTTCTAGCGAAGCCCAACCTCCCACTCCCGCGCCTGTTCCATGCCGCTACCATCTTGCCCTCTACCAATATGTCGCCAGTTAGCTATAGGGGTGTGTGACGTCACTTCCGCAACACTGGCTGCCAGTCACCTGAGCGAGGCGGCTGCTGCCCGGACAGGATTTGGGGTAGTAGTATATCCTCCGCCGGGCGGGTCCTGGAGTCGGTCACTGAGACGGCGGAGCCCGGTGTTACTGGATGTAGCGGAGGTAAAGCGCATACAGTGTGATATTAGACCGGACCTAGCTCCGGCCTTCAAACCATTCCACGGAGGTAGGCGGCATGGGGCGCAGGGAAAGTTATAATACCTCCTCAAACTGCGAGGCAGGGACTGTTACCCCGGGGCAGGGGACACGTGACAGTCTTGTTTGTTTACCTAGCTTTGGGGGTGGGGTTTGTTGTCTGGGGGCTGCCAGCTCCTGAGTTGGAGGGTCTGATCGCCCCATGTGCTGCGATGTCATCCGTCTCCCAGGGGAGTAAATACCCCCTCTAGTGCAGCAGCCATATGGACATGAAAGATGAAGGATTACCTCACATATAGTACTGTTTACACCACCGGTCCGCTATATACTGTCCAGTGCTAGAGTGGCTGATGAGCAGCCGTAAAGTAACTAAAATAAAGCTTCTAGCAGGGCTCCTTTTCGGTCAGAATAGATGGTGGGATTTTACTTCTCTGGGAGATTTGCAAATTAAAGTATAGTTTTGCTGCTATAATTCCTAAAAGCTTGTAATCTGTGCTGTTAATACTTGATGATACAGACTATATATATATATATATAAATAATGTGTATGTATAGCAGCCCTTGATCTCATCGTAGATCAGTATAGCAATGTATGCCGTGCCTGTTTACATTCCCTCACTGTATTAGCCTCTGCCGCTTTTGCTAGGACGCTGACCCACTTACCTACCACCCTTTTAGTATAGTAAAACTTTCTTACATTACATCTAAGCCTCTTGCCCTGTAGTTTTAGAGGATGATCTCATGCATTTCCATACTAATTCAGTATTGAAAAATTTTTGCTTTCACGTCATTACTTAATTATGTTGTCGATGTAAGGTGCAATGCAACAGCATATGATGGCACTATATAAAACAACAAACAATAATAGTCAAGTTGCCAAATGTAGCCAAGTTTTGCTCTCAGATGAGAAACTATATATATTATTTTTTTATATGGAGGGAGAAGGATATGTTTAACGATACAAGGCGTTTGTAGAGCTTGGCGGGAATGTGGGCACCGTGGAGGAGGAACTGAAAGTGCTGCAAATGTCATTGTGGTGCAGCCACAGACCCAACAGGTGGTCAGTAGTGCTGCGGGGGTCTTTCACGCAACTGTGGTGGGAATAGGACGGTGAATAGATGTTGAGTTAATTAGACGGTGTAATAAGACTGCGTGGCAGGTTTCACTGCAAAGCAAAGTGTCTGATCTGACGAGACAAGTGAAAACTGGGATTTGTTCAATTGAGCTTCCCAGATAATCTTCATAAACTATTTTGTGGGGAAGCCAAGTTAAACCTTCCGCCCATAAAATGTAAGAGAAGGTGTGACATAAAGGTTGTGAGCTTTGACATCAGCGCCCAGCAGGGTAAGGTCAATATGTCATATAGAAGCATAGAGTTTAACAGCGGCCTGTATGAATCAGTCCTTGGTCTGGTCTCAGATTCAGGATCTCATCCTTCTCTTAATAGCAAATTCCAAATGAATCTGATAGAATTGCAATCGCTTGTCCCTTATCACTTGTCGCAGCTGCTAATGCTACGTTAAATAGAATTCTTTGGAGACATCCCATCTTGGTTTCTCAACAAAGATAAAGCGGGCTCCTAAAATTCTTTTTAGATTTGTCCATCCTGGATAAAACCATTATTCTGCTGAAAGAAAAACGTCTATTCCCTTTCACCACCTGTACATGTGTCTGTAAAAGTCTATTTGGGGCAGACATATGGTCCTCCTGTTCTGTTTACAGAAGTGGCCAGTTGTCCGCTTCTTTTTTTAGCAATTCTCATTTTCTTATGGACTTTTTCAGATGCTACGTTGTTGAAAAGACGATGTTTTGCTAGTCAGATTGCATCTTTTGGCACCACGTACTAGTTGAAGAGTGCAGAAAAGATGGCAACCCCGTTTGTACCGGTTCCTCTCCCCATGGGAAGTTCCTCTTCAACCAATGTGGCAAGCAGAAGCCAAAGGAGGTGTTCCCTAGGCAGTACCTCAACTAGCTCAACTTCCTCAAAGGATCCACAAGAGGAGCCCAATCCTTCAAGCTACAAAAAGATGAGCGTTCCTGACCAAGTGAGCTGCACCTCCTCTGCATGTAGCAGCCCCCTCATTAGGACTAAATTTGATTCTTCAGTGGAGTACAACACTCGACCTGGTACAAGTGACCACATTGCTGATGGATCCGACCTGGAAGAGAGGCCCTCTACTCCAACCATACTAGGATATGAAGTGATGGAGGAAAGAGCAAAGTTTACGGTGAGTTTTATATTTTGGCTTTCTGAAAACGGCTACATTTTGTCATATTTTGTTTCCTTATTTACCGCTGTTTTGACAATTGTTAAGCTTCAGAAGGAAAATAATAAACTGATTTTATTCAAAATTGCTGTCGGCACATACATTATTTCCAAACTGATTGCCCATTTTGGAAATGAGTGCTTTGGTTCTGAAATGCTAACTTTGAATACGGTGAAGCAATTTTGTCTTTTAACTGCAGTGTCTATTTTTGGATTAAGGTATTTTTTTAAAAAAAGGGTCAATAATAATAATAAAACTGCATTTATATTTTCCTTCTGCAGATTAGTGAACTTTAACACAATTGCCGCACATTTAAGAAAATTCTGCATGCTAAAGACAAAAGCGTTTCTCAATCTTTTGGATGTTTATTATGTGCTTTAAAACTAACCGTTCTGAGCAACTGTTGAAATTTAAAGCGTCTTGTATGCTGACGGCACTTACACTTGGAGACCAGATGTTAATACATTAACAAGGAAAATGCTGGAGAATCTATCAGTTCTTCTGGCCAGGCTTGATGGTTTAGCTTTAGCTCTGTGGAACATACTACATGAGTATAAGTGTCTGTTAAAGGTAAACGTTTAAATCGTTATAATATTCTGTATTCATACCTTAGCTGTACTAAGGTATTTATTTTCACATCTCATATTGACCATAATGAGACCATTGACTATGGCGATTTGTCTTCAACAATAGAATGGTGCAGTCTTAATCACCCAGAGGGACCATCTGCTCCATTAAGTCCGTTGAGGTGATGCTTTTATTGTTAGCACTTCCATAAAGCATTTGAATCCATTGTATTTATAGAGCACCTGCATAGCCCCATTACAGTATGGACGGTAAAAATGACAGGAGCCTTTGATGCCAGTACCGGCTGCCCTTACCACCTGAGCTGAGTGCGATCAGCCCTGGTTTGGCTTTACAAAATGTTCAAAAAGAGACGGGGATAAATGGGGGTTATGTATAAAACGTCACTCTGGGGCAATGCTTGCGGAGTGGTTTTGTGCCCTTAGCCAGCAGAGTGTTCCTGCCGATGGGACAATTTCATTGATTGCTCCGATGATAATCCCGTTGTTCAAACACCCCTCGTGTATTTCCAGTAAGTTTACGGCTGTCTGTGTAAACATTAAAATGGGAGCTTCCTTCATCTGTTCTGATGTGTTCATTGTGCAGGCACTGAAGCTTCCCTTTAAATACTTCATCTATTAAACAGTGAATTATTTCAAGTGTGGAATTTTCCCTTTAATACAAAAAACAAATGCCTGGCAAATATTAAAAATAAGAGTGGCCATTTACAAAAAAAAAGCACCTAATGTAACCAAGGAAGCAGAGCCCCGTGCCGTCTATTCTCCGCTGCTCTTTTGTCATTGCCGGGTTAGGACATCATGCCGCAGTGCCTATTGTCAGACATCATGGGAGCCGTGCAAGAGACATGGCGGATATTCTCTACCACACAACTCCTGCTTACCTCCCCAAATTGCTTTGGGCGTTCTCCCAAATGGAGAAATTAATATTGGCCATTTCCAATTTTCCTTTTTTCTCCCCATATAATCACTCAAATATAAGGTGTGCGCATGTGATGTATGCCTACAATTTGAGAAGGTAGATAAGTACACCGGATTATATGTCTCTAGATGCACGTCTCGCACAAGCAGTCACATGACAGCATTGGGGGGGGTAATGATAGCTGTGTATTTTGACCAAACCTTATATTTCCTTAATGATATGTCGTGCTTGGGGTGAAAAAGGTATCCATTGTTTTACAGGTCACAAGTCCTGTATAATATATTAAAAAAAAATAGCTTGTAAATTATCTTTTAGGTGAGATCTTATGGATGTGTGGTATTTCCAAACTTGTGATAGATTGGCATGTTTTTTCGGGGGGAGTTTCAGAATTCAAGCTATTCTCATTTATGGTTTTTTTTTCGTATCCGTATGAAAGATAATTTTTTGTTTTGTGATGAGATGTCCTACGTTTTGGTAGGTTGACATATGCGTAGAATAAGTGTAGAGTTACAGAAGATCCAATCGCTTCACTTACATGTGGGTTCTTGCGATTTTATATGACCATTATGTTCATGCGTTACCAAGTATAAAGTGTGTGTATATACAGTGCGTGTGTGTATAATATATATATATATATATATATATATATATATATATATATATATATATATATATATATATATATATATATAATCTCAGTTTTGATTATTATTAGTTGATGTAAGTCAGAAGATTTATATTTGTCATGTTCCTCTTGCTTATCATATATTATCTGCTTGGCAGGTTTACAAGGTCTTAGTTAAAAAAAGCCCAGAGGAGAGTTGGGTTGTGTTCAGAAGGTATACAGATTTTTCAAGACTTAATGACAAGGTAAGGAAACAAATTAGCATTTTATCTCTATGCATCTTATAGGAGGAAAAATAATAAAACATGGCTTGCCCTTTAAAGACACCTCTCCATAAGTTATTGTTTTTTAGCCTTTGTACATTAGGTCTAAATATGTTGTTTATACTTCTTAATGAACCAATATGGTGAGAGGTAGAGTAATAGCAGCTTGCGTGGTCTCAAAGGCCCTTTCTTCAGAAGACCTGCTGACGTGGTCATGATTACTGGGTGCAGTGGTTGGTTCTTGGCTACACACAGAAGATGGCAAATTCAACAAACAAACTCGGCTAAAATGGTATCTTGAATTGGTTGTACCCATATTTGTTGCCTATGTATGCACGTTCCTACATAGTTTAATTGACATAATATATATTGTGATAAGTACTGTGGAGGTGCCATTGATTGAAATGAAGCAAACTTGGGAACCTCCCAGCTCTGGCTACCCTGAGCTCTCTCCCTCTTCTATGAGAATGTCTTCATATGGGAGGGGGGCTAGGTGTGAGCAAGGGCATGGTTAGCCCTAGATAGCATTGAATAAGTTGTGAATGGGAGGGTAACTGGCTGGAGAGTGGACGTGGCTAAGCACACCTCCTCTGCCCAGAGAAAGAAGAGACTGACCCGAAAACCCACTCAAATCTGGAGAGTCCCCATGTAGGAAAATCAGCCTCCTAAACTGTTGTGAATGCCATATGACACATCGGCCCATTGTACTACCTTCATTGAACTAGCCTTAAAACGTTATAATCAGCAGTCCTCTTCTCCATGCCCCCTCCTCTGATCTCTGGCCAGTGATTAGTGTTGACTTTCCCCAACTAAGCAGTTATTGCCAGCAAATAGCTGTCCTGGAACGATAGAGCGGTGTTGGCAGCAGCATAAACAAAAACAATCCGAATATTATGGGGTCGGTTTGAGTAGCCCCTGCTGACGCCTGAGCACTTGCCACTTACTTAGTCCAGAAAGCCCTGCATCTATGCCTCGGGCAGAAAACCTCTTTAGAATATGTAACGCAGAGAGCATTATTTTACACACAGCCTTTCTGATGCACACAAGATGTTATTTCTTAATCCCATATCAAATAACACTGCTATATTCATTTTAATGCTATTGTATAGAAGGCTTAGAACAATCAACTGGTGTTTGCAAAACTTGGCTTTTGTGCAAATATATAGGCAGCAAGACTTTCTGTACATGTATAGCATTCTCTTCAGGGTTACGGAGCCCTGGTCGCCTTGTAAATTTGTGTGAACAAACTATATTGACATTTATATCCATTTTTAATACAGCTTTTATATGCAGATAATGCCAGATATAATAATTATCTTGTGGCGTTCAAACAATAAGTAAAGCTGTCTCACCTATGATTTCATAAAGGAGGCAAACAACCAGTTTAAGATTAACCCGTTAAAACGTGAGCACTCTACCCGCTGATTAGGTGGGTATTCACTAACAGCCTGCTGGCTTTGTTCTTGTAGATTAGGTCACTGTACCTCGGTATGTTTAATAAGTGTTTACAGGCATGTGTTATTACAGTCAGTATTCTCAGCTGGTGGTATGTCCTCCAGATGGTGCTAGGAAGGAATGAAACCAGATGCAATAGGCTGGTTAAAGAAACCACGTTTCTGGCGTCCCATACAGCCTCACCTATGTAAGGACTTGTAGATGCTGCAGCCCACTGCCCCCCCCCATGCTTCAGTTTTCCTTGTAAATTGTTGGAAAAAGTTAAAACCACTGATTTTATTAAATTTAATAATGATTTCCCAAATTTCACGCAATAACAGTTTGCCCTTCTAAGGTAAAATGTATTAAGGTTTTAAACATAGCGGAAGCTGAATTGTCCGATGTGCCGGTTTAATATTCTCATGGTGGAAATGGTTGACTTTGGTTGACTCAGGGATGGCATCCATTTAAAATGTTGTGTTTTGTTTTTTGCCTTTAGCTGAAGGAAATGTTTCCAGGATTTAGACTGGCTCTTCCACCCAAACGCTGGTTTAAAGACAACTACAACTATGACTTCCTAGAAGAACGGCAGTTGGGTTTACAAGCGTTTCTGCAGAACTTGGTGGCCCACAAGGACATCGCAAATTGGTACCATACATAGCTCTGGCGATATTTTTTCTTTTCATATTTTGTTCCCTGAGACATATGTATACTTTGAAACCACACAGGTGGCTTAAGTTAGGAAACATTTCTTCCCATACAAGTTTCTGTTCGCACCAAGAACCTGGGTTACCAATGTATTGGGCTGTCCCTTTAAAAGAAAATGTGAATCTGATCTTTAAACCCTCTGTTATTTTCCCAAAACATTTCCCCATTCATTTGAATCAGCCCCTTGCCGCCCGCTCCATGTTACTCACATACACACTAGCATACTCTTGCTAACACACATGCATACTAACACATGCCTACCCCATAATGCTAACACACACCCTTGCTAAGACATACTCTCTACACATGCCCTACACCTATAAATCCATGCTAACATACACACTTACACATGCACATTCATGCACACACACATTCATGCATTCTAACATACATACATTTGCATACATACATACTCCCTCACCAGCAGCTTTCTGTTGACAAAGGTCGCACCGTCCATTGCCTCCCAGGCCAGATGATATCTCAGTTAAGGCAAATGGTAAATATTGGCGACTTCTGCGTTTGAAAGGACCAAGCAAAAATGTTAAATAATGGATACATTTCTGGAACATCCATTATGTATTCTGGCTTCTATTCCGACCTGCTAATCTTGTACTTTCCCATCAATAGTTTTTTTTCTTTCTTGATTAGTGGATTCCAGGTCTGAAATGATGCTCTCACAAATGTTTTTGAATAATTTATGGCATTCTTTTTATGTCTTTTTTAAAACAATATGAAATCTGCTATTGGTTTTTACCGCTTTGAATTTTGATGATTGCATCTCTTTAACCCCTTAACGACAATCCACGTACATGTACGGGGTTGCCGTGCAAGGGGTTAACGACAATGCCCGTACATGTACGGGCTGCCGTTAAATAGCTGCATCGCCGCGATCGCGGCGTTTTCGCCGCGATCGGCGGCTTTGCAGCATCCACGGAAGCCTCCCAAGTGAGGCTGACCGTGGATCCGGGGAGGGCAGCCCTCGGCAGCCCTCCCCGGAAGAAAAATGGCCGCCGCCGCACCGATCATGAAAGATCGCGGCGGCGCCCGGCTAAAACAGCTTAGGAAGCGATCGGAATCGCTTCCTAAGCATAAATGGTGTTACTGACATGCCTCGATATCGAGGCATATCAGCAACACTAGCCCCCGACCCCCGATCGCCTTGTGATTGCTCCGAAGAGCAACCACAAGTGCCATCCTGTAAATGACGTTGCCGTCATTCACAGGATGGCATTAACAATAGATCTGAGTTCAGAGGGTCTATCCAGACCCTCTTGTGAACTCTCGAGCTCCTCCTGCAGGTTGAATGCAGGTACTGCATCCAACCATGCAAGGTCAATGGAGCCCAGCTCACTAATGAGTGATTAGTAAAAAAAAAAAAAAATTTTTTTTTAAAAATTTAAAAAAAAAAAATTTAAAAAATGTTTAAAAAAATAAAAATAATATGGTAACATATAAAAATCCCCACTGTCACCAAAAAAAAAAAAATAAATTAATAAGCAAGTCCTAAAATTCTTTATCTTTACAAAAATTCCAGCATGGAAAGAGTTAAAATATTGGCATTACAAATGCCCATAGGGTGTCTCGTATTAAAAAATGCATGAGTGGATGGGGTAAATTGAATTGGCCGGGTTCAAAGGTGTCCCAAATATGGGACATGGGGGCAGTAGGATCAGATGTCTGAATGGCCAAAAAATACACACCTCACAAAGGCGGCCTTTTACCTCCCAAATAACCCAACAAACCCATGCATGTGGGGTATCACTGCGCTCAGGAGATGTTACTGAACACATATTGGGGTGTTGTTTGACAGGGACATATACCAGGAGCGATAAATTTATACCTGAAGTACAACGTGTGTGAAAAAAATACAAAAAAATTTACTACCATAAAGTTTCACAAAGGCTGGTGGTAAAATTAGTGCATGGAAAGGGTTAAATTACCAGCATGTGAAATACCTTGGGGTGTCTAGTTTTTAAAAATATATGACTTGATGGGGTAAATTGCATTGGCCGGCTTCAAAGATACCCGAAATGGCACATGGGGGGAAGAATTACCAGATTTGGAAAAAAAGGTTTTGAAATAGCAAAACGCTACCTGTACTTATTGCCCCATAACGTGCAGAAAAAAGCAAAAAAACATAAAAACATTGGGTATTTCTAAACTCAGGACAAATAGTAGAATCTATTTAGCAGGTTTTTTCATTCGTTTTTGCAGATGAGTAAAAGTTTTTTGTTTAAAAAGTGAGAAAAAGTAATTTTTTAACAAAAAATCCCCATATTTTATCATTTTTTTTATAGTAAATTAGATGATATGACAAAATTAATGGTATCTAAAGAAAGCCCTGTTTGTCCTGAAAAAAACAATATATAATATGTGTGGGAGCATGAAATGAGAAAGAAGAAAATCACAGCTAAACAGTAACACCGAAAAATGTTAAAATAGCCATTGTCCCACAATATACTACGAGTAATAACCCCTATTGTCCTTAAGGGGTTAAAGAGAGATTTAGAGATTCCATATCCTTTTGTATGTTCCTCAGACCCCGTTTAGCTGTTCTTGTATAGCAGATGGTCCTGTTTGGTTTGATGCATTCAGGCACCATGGAGGTTGAAATAGGTCACTTGGAAATGCGTGCCCAAAGGACAATGTAGCACAAGAAGTATAAAGGCCTTACAGTGGGAAATTCATGAATAATTGCTCGATCACAAACAAGCATATTCATTCTATGCTGTTGTGACTCTGGGGGCCGCAGTCTCCTGGGCGCTTAACAAGTAACCAGCAAATTCCGTTTCCAACTACGTCTACAATTATGTTGTTTCAGTTTCACTGGTTAGATTTTGTAAACAGTAAATCTATTTTCCACTGAGCAATGCATTATATTTTATATATACTGTTCTCTCTTGCCATTGAGGCACTCAGCTGATTATGTCCTTTTAATTTTAGTGCCGCTGTGAGACTTTTTCTTTGCTTGGACGATCCACCTGGTCCTTTCGATAGTTTAGAAGAAAGCAGAGTACGTAAATATGAATATCATTCAACAGTTATTTTTCCATTTTGCCTTTTTTATAATAAGTCCTTCTTGTCTTATTAAATATGAGAAACATAAACGTTCTTTCGCTGCCTTTTTGGACTTCAGCTAACCAGTGCTTTTTTTTTTGTCTTGCGTTTTCAGGCCTTTTGTGAAACTTTGGAAGAAACAAATTACAGGCTCCAACGGGATCTTTCAGATAAACAGAAGGAGCTTGAAATGTTAAAGAGATTATTAAATGAGAAGCAGGTACAGATACAGGCATTGGAAACCCGGATACAGTGAGTCATTTTCCATATCATCTGAACGCCGTTCTTGGGAGTCATTGGTTTTAATTCTCTTGTTCTCTCAGCTAGCATAAAATATATATTTTTTGTAAGATCTTTGATCAGAAAGGTCATATTTAATATTAGATACTAATCTTGCAGGTTAGTATATTGATTAAACCAATATAACGATGCTTGCAGATTGAATTATATTTATGGAAACTGTGCTGTTTCTATTGTGAGGATTTGCACAATTATTCTTTCCCGTTTATTGTTTCTCGGCACGTTGGGCTGTCTCTGTTCAGCCGTAATGTCCCTCTTTGAACTCACACAAATTATGTATTGGGTTTTTTCAGCACAAGTAGGGCTATCTTTTGAAATCATATTCATAAATATAAGACATTTTTGGGGTTATTAAAACCTTTTTTGTTTTTAAAGAAAATCAAAAAATTTAAGAAAATACTTTTTCACAGTTTTCCATGTACATAATTTGGACAAAGTGAGAGCTAATGGGGAAAAATACAACAAATATATTCATTAATGTCCCCTTAATTGGACCCCATCCTATATGCCAAGGATTTTATTTCATTTTGTTTTGCCGTTATAGGGCAAAATCACTAGTTGTGCATCGCTTTATTTAAAAAACTATATTTTTGTCATTGCCCCACATTAGTTTTTTATCGTGTATAAATATATGATCAAAAAAACATTGCTTTGGCCCACTATTTTAATGCAGATGTTTAGTACAGCGTATTTGAATGCTGCTGGTAACTGCACTTTGAAATCATTTTAAATGTTTTTATTTTACTGCAATTTTAGTTACGGAAACGAATATTTTAGCAGTGGTTTGATTTTTAAGAAAATTACATTGTATATCTTATTTTTATGATTGTTATATTACCTCCCATTCGTGAGTCAGCCCCGTCAACGTCTAAACTTCTATCTCTCTATGATAGTAGAACTATTGTAAGCCTTGTCAGTCCCCACCTGTGGAGGTACGGTCCCTTAGGAAGCAGATGTTAAGATATTTCATCCCGCTACACATCGATCACTTATCTGGAGTTATGTATCCTCTGGGTGTGTGATTTCCAGAAACTAAAGGCTTGTTTGAGAAAGAGCTGTTTTTATTAGGAAGAAAAATCTTGTAGACAAAATTAAAATCCCTGATCGGTTGCTGGTCTTACCATTCCTGTTGGCGTAACAATTTGAAAGTTTTGTTGTTGATGTCTGTCTTTTTATTGCATGTTTGTCTCATCTTAACATGTGAAGTGCCTTCTTGCAGGGAAATGTCAGGAGGACAGGGGAGCAGCCGTCGGCACTCGGCTGAGGAGAGCGAATGCAGTGGAGAGGTGGAGTCCTCTGCCATAGAAGCTGACCAGGCTGCCTCAACTGACAACTGGTAACACTTACAAGCAATGCTCTTCTGTTAATATGACGGATATTGTTTGACTGTTAATGTAAAGGTTCCTAAAATGTTTTCTTATGATGCGAACGGTTCTTATTACAAGATTTCTGTTGTATGGCAGATTTTGTTGAGCTCTCCAGTGACATAGAAAAAAAACAGTGAATAAAAGAAGGCTCCTCCACAAACTCGATTTTAACATTGGTTAAACTCTTCCAACATTGTTCTTGCAGTTGTGAGAGCAATAACTCAGTGTAATTTTAAGTTTTGTTTTATGATGAAAGACCCAGCATATCTGCCTGTGATGGGGCAATTCAGTCCTCCAGTTGGAGCTTCTGATGGTTTTGTGTGAGCGCAGGTGACATAGATCTCTGTGTCTGATCACATAATGGATGAGAACAATCTTTTTATGTGTCACCGTATTGCCCCTTATTCAGTACTTTGTGAATCCCCACAAGGGGACAGAAGCAGTGATGTCTAAGCTTTCAAAGCTCAGCCCCAGATATTTGTCCCTGGTAGAAGAAGAAGCCGTGGAGGGTGGGCAACGTCAAGCTGCTGGGCAACCTAAAAAGTTACATTAAAGTATTGACTGCATGCATACATATACTGGATCATTTTACCAATTTACAACGCGCCTATGTTTGTTTTGCAATATAACTGTATTCTTTGTTCTTTCCGTCAGTTCTTCTAAAGACAGTCAAGAGAACTGCTGGGAGCCCCTGCACGGGGAGGAACATCTGCCGGAAATTGAAGTAGCTGAGGTAGCAGATCCTGATGAAGGCGTCTAATTTACCTGTGCAAAGAATAAACTCATTCTGCGGGTCTTTAAGTTCATGGAACTGTTCCCGTGCATTGAAGGCAGTGCTGGAAGTTTACATGTTCGAGGATTGGGAAAATGAACCGCACTAACTGCTGCTTTGTGATCAGACTTTAGTTAAATCAACTAAAAGTCAAATCTGAAATCGGAGCTGATTGACCCCGTTTGAAATCACTACACACAGTGGTCTTATGGCAAACATAAATTATTTACCTGCCAACGTCTGTCTGATTGCATTCCAGTGGGAATATTTCATGCACTTTTGATTGTTTGTAGGAGTTAATCTCATTTTGTGCCACAAGAGCCTGCACCACATTGCCAAGACAGTGTTTCTTTTTCTCCCTCGTGCACAAAGATTCACTTGTTTGAAGCCATAATCGTTCCAATTTAGTTATTTTAATAGACTGTAAGATAGGGGAAGTGTGCATTGTTCCATGGTCAAACTTTGACCGCATTTTCCACCCGACAAATGCTTCTCAGAGCTATGGGTATGTCTTTGGAAGCTTTATTTTAGGTGTACATGAAGATGATATTGATATAAAATATATTTATATCAATTCAGAACTACTGTGTTACAATTAAAGCCTTTGGGAGGGTTTTTAGATATGGATAATAAATTCTTTCCTGAACTTTTAATTCTAGTGGTATTTTGGCGGCATACGTGCACCTACGACCCTTTTATTGTTGTGTTTTTGTTCTGCTCCGCTTACAAAAGTACTTTTGAATTATTAAAAATTTGTTACAAACTAGCAGAACTTTTTTTATTGCTCAACATAAAGGGTTCTTGGTTGACAGATCCACCAAAAGTTTCCAACAACTACCCATACTTTTTAGATCCCCATAACATTTCACATCAAGGCTGAATTCCTTAAAGAGGCAGTTCCAGTGGTCCACATCCTACCCATCCTAGAATGGAAGTGCAATCATCTAAGCCAGGGGTGTCCAACCTGCAGGACTACATCTCCCATAATCCCCAGCCAGCCCCTTATCTGAAGGAGCATTAAGGGAGATGTAGTCCTGCAGCAGCTGGAGGGCCGCAGGTTGGACACCCCTGATCTAAGCATTTAATACATCTCACGAGTTCCTGTTTTTAGAATTCCCTGTGTATATGCATTTTCCAATATTTTAATGGATTGTTGTCAAAAGACTAGAGATACCAAATTGCAAAGTATTTATCAATGGCTAAAAATGTGTTTTTTGTTCTTCTTTTTTTTAATATATCCAAGTTTGCGTGTGTATATAATTGTGTGCGTATAATATATATCTGTATGTGTGCGTTTATGTGAAATAATGTTCTATATCGCACACATAAATATACCTTTTGCTATAAAAATATAGTCTAATTTCATGTTTGTGAGGATATGGCCTGCCATTGTGGAAAGCTAATGCGTAACTCAATAGTGGTTTATTTCTTCCTTTGTATTCTTTATAAGAATTATCGTAATATGCCTGGTGTTTTAAGATGCGCATAATCTGTTATGTTTTGAACGTTGATGTTTTGTAGGCAATGACAAGGCTACTCTCACGTGGCAGAAACAGTGAACAGTTTAGGATCCGTGTTTTTAAGAATACAATCTGTGGTTTGAACCCAAAAAGCCGTAAACATCTCAACTCTTAACATTATTGAAGTTGCTTTTGCACTTGGGTAAAACGTTCATTAAGCTCTCTAGTATATTAAGAAGATGAACTCCAACATAGTTATTTTATTGTTCTGAATATTTAATTGCGTATAAAGAAGACAATCTTTTAAGAAGCCATTTCTGCTTCTATGGCTACTTCCTATCAATTCTTGCTTTTGTGTCATATGACCTTAATGGTCATCCCCCCCCAAAAAACTTGAATGGGGCAAAATATTTTAATGATGAAACAAATAATTCTTGCTTAGGGAATTGGTATTCAGCAGTACTAGGGATGTCATTTCCAATGCTGCTATTAGCTATAATAACTCTAGATTTAGCAGGAAGAAAGTGCCTATAATATCAATTATTGTGAATTTGAGTACCTCTATTTATATGATAGCCCTACTACTACCTGTGCTGTCCTGCTACTAGGAGTGCCCTGAATTTAAAAAACTTTTGTCAAACTTTAGCTTTCTGTAACAGATTAGGAGTATCACTGGGGGAAATGTATTGGATTTCGTCTAATGGTTTCTTTGTAGGCCATTCTTAAAGATTACAAGTCACTTAATGTTGTCGGGCAAATCGGACGTTTTATCCTCGAAGGACGTTCTGATACCTAACATTTACACAAAGATTCTGTCTGATTTATGTGTTAAATCATTAAAATGCATTACAAAATTGAATTCGTATGTATTGTTATGAATTGAATATTACGCAGTGAGTGTATTTTTGATGTGTATCTTCCCTTATTCATTGAAATAGAAAAGATTTATATGAATGTAAATCTGTACTTGTAGCTGAAGGCAAAAAGTATGGCAACCCAAAATATTTTGTTTAAACTCAAGATTTCTATTAGTCTCTCTAATGAACAATTCATTGTGTAAGGAATATCGCAAGTGATAAATCTCATCGGAAAAAAATAATTCAAGATTCAGTGGCCTTCACATCCATTCTGCCATGGAATGAAATTATCAAATGCTGGGTGTTCCCAGAAGTATACCTTTGGCCGACGTTCAAGGTCAGATCAGTAACTGTGCTTCTATATTAGTGAGTTAAAGTTTCCTATGTGTTACTCCAAAATAGATTTTACAATTTTCAGCAACAAAAAATTTTCAGTGCTTTTTGATATATCTGTGGAGACATCCCATAGAAATAAGAAGCCCAGCATTTCTCGTTTGCTAGACAGACATCTAATTTGTCTTCTTCTTCTATGTTGGCTCCTACTGAAAATGACTTGTAACCAGCGCAATGAGTGTTGTTCATGAGCACATGTAAACGTCACTGTAGCTACATGGCGTCGTACTTTGTGTGCTTCTGTGGTGGTTTTTGGGATTCTGTTATCTCTTTATATTCCCCTAGGCATCTGAAGATGTTTACTATACATTGAGTAATAGCCTTGTAATATAGTGCATCTGGATAGAATCTAGTATTTGGGGTTGAGTCATTAACGGGAGAGTTGTCAGGGGACTTCAAATCACTATACATTATGAATGGCCAACCCCAGCGGAGCTTCTGATGTAAGTAGAGAGTTCTTCAGTCTCCGCACCCATTGAATTATGCATTATACAGGGCCAGCTCAGCCCTTCTCGTTGGAGAAACTTGCCATTGTTGGCCCTTTCATTGGCTTGTGGTATACAATAGAATGGCTCTGTCTTAATCACCAAAACACCAACACTGACTATGAAAGTCCATGGCCAAGCTGGGCTTCATTGTCATTAAGAATCAGCTCATTGTGGTGTTTGAAGTACCTGAAGTATCACAACAATGGCAAAGTTTTGGCCATTGCTAACCTACACTACTGTATCCCTTTCTAGACTTTAAGATGAACGGTAATAAGGAATTGCTTTGAGGTGTCCTTTTGGGCTTCTGGCTCTATAAGAAACACATCTATTTTTGTTTGTGAATCAAACGTTTGCAGAATGAATTTTTGTGGATACAAATAACTGTGAATTGGGAAAAACTCAGATGAGTGTTGAACCTGGCTATTGTTTAGTGTTTAATTTTGTCCTACTTTGTAAAAATAGAACTGATACAATAGTTTTTTTTCTTTCCGTATTTTAGCACTCAATAAGACGTCCGCTTGTGGTCAGGCTTGACAACGTCCCATGCAAAAAAAAAAAACCCCTCTCGTTCAGCCTTTTCATGCGATGAAAGTGAAATCTTCTAAATGTAGTTTATTCCTTATGTTTAAAGTAAGTAAAGTTATTTTTTTTTTAAAGCACTGTACTATGCACCGCCAAGTAAATATCCCTCGTCCTTACTTTGTACTAGTGATTCTCTGCCATCTTCTTAAGCTTCTGTGTTACAGAAACATGCTAAAAGAAGGCCACACACGTAATCTGAAAGTGCCTTTTATGTTTTTCTAATGTGTATTATGCTATTTCACTTATTTGTGAAGTCATGCAGTAAGCGTTGTGGACTGCAAACTTATAAATGCGCTGTTTTCCTCCGAATAAATACATTTCAAAGGCTCTAGAACTATTTTATCTGGGGAAGTTGGTAGTTTCATTTTTCCCCATCTTTAGCTAACACCTCAGCGGTGGAGCTGCAGACCCGGTGGAGCTGCAGACCGTGGGGCTGGCTACTCAATGGAATTAAATGTTCGCAAAAGTTGTGAAGAATGGTTGGGTTTAAACACCCTGAATGTTTCCAGTTGGGTTGCCAAAGATGGGGCCTCTGGATCCAGATCGTTACTATGTGGGAACAAGGTTGCCTTTCCTCCATGCTTACAAACACGAAACATTAATTTGGAGTTTGCACCAAAAGTGTTAAACGTCATCAGCCAATCCTTTGGTTTCTTGTCATCTGATTTCCATATTTCCCTGCCATCCCAGGTGACACTATGAGAGACTCCTCCTCCGTACCTGAGATAGGGCAGGACTCAAACATTTAAAAGGCCCCTCCCCTCCTAGCACCCTCAGTGTTTTTCCTGCCCTACATCAGGTAGGGAGGACTCGTCTCCCGTTTGTTATTTTATTTTCGGCTCTAGGTTGAGCCGTTTCTCCCTAGGGCTAAGCCCCCTCGGGTGGGGGTAGCCTCTGCACCTTAGCCGGTGGCTGGTGCTGCGCGGCCCGGCGCTTACTTACCCTGGCGGTGCGGTGTTCCGTCCGGCTTCCTTCCCTCAGCTCCCCGCTGTTTCCACTGCCGCTCGCTGTTTCTAGACGCCGCGGCTCGGCGTCTCAGCATTTTTTAAAGATGGCGTCTCGGTTTTTTCCGGCTCGGTTCGCAGGCATGTCCGGTATGCGTTCCAAGCCTCGTTTTCATGTCAATTCAAAATTTTGGCGCCAGATTTGCTGCTGTTGCAGCTTGTAGCCTGATTTGCAGCTATTTAAGCGGTGTGGTGAGTTGACAATGGATTATTATATATTTTTCTGACGGTGCTGTTGCATTTTGTCTGATTATGTCTGCTCCAGATAATTCTGAGCCTCCCTCTGTTGAGGAGAGACCTAAAAAGGCTTTAACTAAATCAAAACATGCGCAGTGTTCTGGTTGTCACAGGCCTCTGCAGGATGCTAAGAAAAAGCTCTGTTCTGCCTGTCTAAAGTCCGTTGCGGATTCAGAAGCCTCTGGTGGGAGAGAGTTTTTGGCCTGGCTTAAGGAGGAGATGCAGTCCACCTTTTCGGCTTTTCGTCAATCGGTTCCTGCTCCTTCCCATCTTCCGGCAGTTCGGGAACCATCGCTCCTGGGTTACCAGCAATTTTCTGACTCCGAGTTAGATTATCCTGAGCTGGAGGAATATTCTTCTGAGGAAGGTGAAATCCGAGAGGAAAGTTCCTATTTGTTCCCGGTGGAAGAGATTGATACTCTCATTTCTGCGGTAAAGTCTGCCATGAACTTGGAGGAAACTGCGACGCCTAAGAAGGATCACTTCTTTGCCGGCTTCTCCAAGCAGTCACCTTCTTTTCCTGTGCACCCTGCCTTATCCGACATCATTAAGCAGGAGTGGAATCATCCAGAGAGGAGGGTTAACCTGTCTAGGCGGGTGAAACGCCTCTTTCCGTTTGAGGAGGACTTTGAAAAATTTTGTGCAACTCCGCTGGTTGACACCGCGGTAATGAAAGTTTCTAGAAAGACTGCCTTGCCGCTGGAGGATGGCTCTCATTTCTCGGATCTGATGGAGAAGAAGGCTGAAGCAGCTGTTAAGAAATCTTTTGAAGCTTCCTCTGCTGCTTTTAAACCTGGCATAGCATCTGCCTCAGTGTCTCGAGCTGTTAAAATCTGGCTGTCACAGATCGAGGAGGAGGTTGCGGCAAAAACGCCTAGAGAAACTATCCTTAAGAACATTGCTGCTCTCAAATTGGCAGTGGATTTTCTCTGCGATGCCTCGGTTGAAAATGTCAGGATGTCAGCCAGGGCCTCTGCACTTTCGGTGGCGGCCAGACGGGCCTTATGGCTTAAAGCCTGGGGGGCTGACAATGCCTCAAAGAATAGACTGCTAAATATCCCTTTTAAAGGAGGGTCTCTGTTTGGTGAGGAGCTGGAGTCCCTGCTTGAGAAGACGACTGGGGATAAACATTGGATGCCTCTACGCAGAACTGCTCCCAGGAGACGGCAGTCCTTTCGTCCATACTTTCCAGGCCAGTCCAGGGGTTATGGTTCCGGTTTCTTTCGCCCTGCAAGGGAGCATGCCTTCCGGGGCAGATTCCATCGTGAGAGAGGTAGACACGACAGGTTCGCCTTCCCCAAAGCGGCCCAGGATCCCAAAGGTTTTGCATGACTCGTCAGTCATCCCGGTGGGAGGAAGACTTCGGCATTTCATGGACTATTGGTTCCTCATCACCAAGGATTCCTGGGTGAGATCCATCATATCCCAGGGTTATCGACTGCAATTCGAAAGCAAACCTGCAGACCGGTTTTTGATCTCCCACCTTCCGCAGAACCTGGAACAGCGGGGATTCCTGCTGTCTGCTGTCCATCAATTTGTACAGACAGAAGTCCTTATTCCTGTACCCCGGCAGGAACAGGGTCAAGGAGTTTATTCTCGGGTCTTTTTGGTTCCAAAGTCACCAAAGGGGTTTCGTCTCATTATAGACCTACGTTTCCTGAACCGTCACCTTCGTTTCCTAAGGTTCAAGATGGAGACCATAAGATCAGCACTGGACTCTCTAAACCTCCAGGACTTCATGGTCTCCATAGACCTAAAGGATGCGTATCTTCATGTTCCTATGCATCCCTCCCATCATCGGTTTCTGCGGATAGCTATTCCTTGGGGTTCAGGAATCAGTCATTTCCAATTTCAAGCCCTGCCATTTGGACTGTCTCCAGCCCCCAGAGTGTTTACAAAACTCCTTGCAGTGGTGGTGGCCCATTTCAGACGTCAGGGCATTTCGGTCATCCCTTACTTAGACGATTGGCTCATTCACACGCATTCAGCGACTCTCCTTCAGTCTCACCTGTCCCGGGTGGTCCAGACGCTTCAGGATCTCGGCTGGATTCTAAATTGGGAGAAGTCCAAGTTAGTTCCTTCTCAACGATTGGAGTTCCTCGGCCTTCACCTAGATTCCTGCGAAGGAAAAGCTTTTCTTCCTTCGAGCAAGATCAGCGGTATTTACTCCCTAACCTGCAAGGTGCTTTCTGCACGAAAAAGTCCACTAAGGCGGTGTATGTCTCTTCTCGGCAAGATGACTTCAGCAAGATATGCAGTTCCCTGGGCCCTGGCTCACATGAGGGTCCTTCAGAATCATATTCTTCATTTGATGGAACAGAATCCATTCGCTCTGGACAGACTGGTTCGTCTTCCTCCGCATGTCAAGGCATCCCTCTCCTGGTGGCTCCTGCGAGATACTCTGGCCTCGGGAAGACGATGGGCCTGGTCATCCAAAGAGCTCCTGACGACGGACGCAAGCAGTACAGGCTGGGGGGCAACTTATCGGGACAACTTTGCTCAAGGTCTCTGGTCGCCTGCCACTCAGCTCCTACCCTCAAACTGCCTGGAGCTGCTGGCAGTGGAGAATGCCCTTCATCACTGGGAAAAGCATCTCTTTGGCGGCAACATCCTGCTTCGTTCCGACAATCGGGCGGTTGTCGCCTACATCAACAAGCAGGGGGGTACAAGAAGTCCTCGCCTACTGCGTCTAGCTCTCAGGATTTCCTTTTGGGCAGAATCACGTCTCATGACTTTGTCTGCGGTTCACCTTCGGGGGGCTTTGAATTCCCAAGCCGACTTTCTAAGCAGAACTCCTGTTCTAAGCCACGAATGGGCTTTGCATCCGGCAGCCTTCCACATGATTGTCCAACGGTGGGGAATGCCCGAGATAGATCTCATGGCCTCCAGGGACAATGCTCAAGTTCCGGCGTTCTTTTCTCTCAATCCTCGGGACCAGCCTTTGGCGGTGGATGCCTTCGCCCAGACTTGGAGTTTCAACCTCGCCTATGTTTTCCCTCCATTGCCTCTGATATCCAAGGTTCTGCAAAAGATCAAGTTCGACCGGGCATCAGTTATTCTGGTCGCCCCGGACTGGCCCAGGCGTGTCTGGTACGCAGGCCTAGTCTCACTCAGCCACACACCACCCCTACGGCTCCCGGCCTGGGAAAACCTGCTTCACCAGGGTCAGTTCCTTCATCCAAATCCTGCGGTATTTCAGCTGACGGCTTGGAGGTTGAACGGAGGATTCTGAGGTCTCGAGGCTTCTCTGAGTCGGTTACGGAAACTCTTCTGCGCAGTCGTAAGAAGGTCACATCCATCAGATACATTAAAGTGTGGAAGAAGTTTTGTAGCTGGTGTGGATCCAGGAAAATTCTTCCCTCAGAGTGTTCTCCAGCTTCTATTCTGGAGTTTTTGCAGACGGGGTTTGACCATGGACTTCAGCCTTCTACCATCAAGGTTCAGATTGCTGCCATTAGTGCTTTACTTGGCTTTAATTTGAGTTCTGTTCCAATCATCAGGCGTTTCTCCAAGGCTATGGTGCGTATTCGTCCTCGCCCTGTCTCCAAGATGGTTCCCTGGGACCTGAACCTGGTCCTTCGCAGGCTCATGTTGCCACCTTTTGAGCCTCTTCAATCAGTGTCCCTACACCTGTTGTCTCTGAAGACGGCCTTCCTGGTGGCCATTACCTCTGCGAGGCGTATCAGTGAACTCCAGGCCCTTTCTATGAAAGAACCATTTCTGCGTTTTTTTCCGGATAAGGTCATCCTCGCCTTGCCCCCGGAATTCTCACCCAAAGTACAGACGGCGTTTCACAGGGACCAAGAAATTGTGTTGCCTACGTTCTTCTCGTCCCCTCAATCGGCAGAAGAAGAAGCGCTCCATACGTTGGACTTAAAAAGATGTCTTTCTATTTATCTGGAACGCACGCAGCCTGTGCGCAAATCATCTAGTTTGTTTATAGCCTCTTCTGGTCCCAGTAGAGGTCTTGGCATTTCTAAGCGTACGGTGGCTAAATGGATTGTGTCTACTATCTGTTTAGCTTACACAGCAGCTGGCGGGGTTCCCCCTCCGGGGATTCGTGCCCACTCTACCCGCGCAGTTTCCACTTCATGGGCTGAACGATGTCTTGTCTCGCCTGAACACATCTGTAAAACAGCTACGTGGGGATCTCTCAGTACTTTTGTTCGACATTATAGACTCGATCAAATGGCTCAGGAGGATGCCCTGTTCGGTCGTACGGTTCTTGGGGCAGTGTTTTCCCCCTGAGTGTCTTTGTTTCCCACCCTTCTTCTTTGTTATATCTCTCATAGTGTCACCTGGGATGGCAGGGAAAGATTAAGTTCTACTTACCGAGAGCTTCTTTTCCCTGCCAATCCCTGGTGACACGTTTTGTTCCCTCCCTTCCTTTCAATAAATGTTTGTTTTTGCAGCGATTCTGTTTTCCTGTGTGGTCTTTGATATTCACTGAGGGTGCTAGGAGGGGAGGGGCCTTTTAAATGTTTGAGTCCTGCCCTATCTCAGGTACGGAGGAGGAGTCTCTCATAGTGTCACCAGGGATTGGCAGGGAAAAGAAGCTCTCGGTAAGTAGAACTTAATCTTTCCCACCGATGTCTGGGCGTTTTATGTAGGTGCACTCCAGGCTTACCCATTGAACAGGCTGCATTCCAGATGCACATATACTGTACTGTACTGAGAATTGGTGCTTTTATTCTGATTCTAGCGGCAAAGTATTTTTAAATGACTGACACTCTTTGTTGGTAGGCTTCCTTTTCTTTTTATTATTTTTTTTACAATTGCTTCATTAGTATCGTAAAAGTACCCCAGATAATTTTTAGATTGAGTACAGGCTTTTGAATATGACTTCACCAACTGCTACATTTTACAAACTTAAGAAAAAAAAACCTTATTCTAGAGTGTATAAATACACTATATACAGTGAATACTGGCACTTTGGACAGCAATATAGTTTTCATGGGTAAAAGAATGCAAACAGATCACCTTCTAGGGTGCTTTATTTGTATATAAGTTGCCATATTCAATTATATTTGAGGGGTTTTTTTTTATATTTCTTACAGTTTATCCAATAAACGTTAGTCCCAATGTGTGAGTTTTTCCAAACATTTGTAATATTTAATAACTACAACATTAAAATGCTTCTCTGTATCTTCCCCTTTGATTTCTGGTTATTGTTCTAGCAGAGGCCGCACTTAGAGTTAATTAGTCAGAAAGGAATGCCTCTGCTTAGAACACGGTACTATTTATGGACTGGCAACACTCCAACGCAATACCATTGTATGCACGGATTAAGAATGAGCAATGGTTATTTGCAGGTGCTCGGACTAATGCTATATGATATCCTGTTCTGGAACGTAACCATGTAGAGTTTAGGTTTGGGGTAAATAGGATTGGATTTTATGTAAGAGTTTGATGTGTGCATGAAGATTAATCTGGTGAACACACTGATAATAAGTGAACCTACACTGTATCATCTTCTCTATTGTTCCCCATCCTTAATCTGTTTTAACTTGCCCCTGAAGTCCGAGATGAGTTGTGCTTCCCACTGTCTGCTCCAGGACGTGAACAAGGTTCTCCCAGTGCTAAGGCAACGGTGGAAACCAGGTCCCCCATTCTTCTTCTTCATCCCTCCCCCCATAGGGTGTACAAATCCTTCCTCCCCTCCCTGAACAAATCCAAGGAAGGTCTGGATCACCTAGGAGCCCCATTGAAGTCTTCAAGGAGGGCTGTAGGCCATAGGGCACAACACCCCCCCTCCCCAAATAAGATGCCTACCCATATCAAAAAACACATGTGCCCAAACCACCTAAAAATAGTGTTGGTGAAACGTGTTTTGTGCTACATCAGCCTCAGAAAATATTTTAACTTTACAAATCTAAACCTGAACATTTCAAGGTTGTGTTAGTTTCCTTTTTTTGTGGAACTTCTCCTTTAGTCATCATTGATTATTTGTTTTAAGTTACCAGCACAGAAACACCTATTGGTAATGCCTTCTGCTTTGGCAATGCAATGCGTATCTCTGGCACCCAGCACTTAAAACAATAGTCTGATACAGTGACAAGTTATAGCGCTGGTTAAACATTGAAACGTGGAACGTGTTTGAAAGCAAAGGCCGATGACTCCCAAATGGTGTCATGTTCTGAATACGTGTATTGTTAACGAGCAAAATCTGTTCCTATTAGTTCTGAGCGGGCGGAAATGCCTCACATAGCTGACCATCCAGATGTTTTCTGTTGTTGTTTTGGACTAGTAAATATATGTGTGTGTGTGTGTGTATATATATATCTATATAGCAGCAGCAGGCAAGGTCTGTGCCTCCAGGGGCATGCAGTTTATACATAGTTTTGTTATGGAAGTATTTATTGTGTGTGTTTTCTTCTTCCTCTGGCGGGGGGGGTGTTGTTTGGCTGTGCCCCCGTGTCCATAGTGCTGTCCCATTGCCAAGCTTCTCCTCAGCAGACACAGAGGTCTAGGGAGTTCCCAGGTATTCTCATGTAACCCCATATAATGTTGCAATCTGTCAACCCCTCTGTAGGCCAGGTTCTAGCTTGGAATGTTCCTTGGTTTTCCTGGTTTGTTCACCTCCTAGGTATTAGCATTGACTTCTGCGGCAGCTGGAGAGCTACCAGTTGTATATGCCTGACATAGTGTATGCAGTGATTCAGTAATGGTTCACGTAACTAAAAATAGCTGGTTACTCTGTGGTCAGCAACAGCTCATTGATGTTTCCTAAATCACGTTCCTCTCTTCACAATTATATTGTAAAAAATGTTCACACACCGCAATTTTGGGAAAACAGTATAAAATGTAATTATGTATGGTTCTTTATACACCCAAATATCTAATTATGACACGAAACTATGACTAGACTATTTTCAATGATGACTTGATAAACCTTTAGTGTTTTAAATGCTGACCCCTAGTGGCCTAATAAGAACACACACTGTGCAGAAACGATTTTTATTTTGTAGGCCTTGCGCTTATTATTTAAACTGAAAGAATAATTTACTAAATCGTTATATATAATATGATTGCTGATTTTTCTCAACGAGTATAGTAAAAAAATATATATATATACATTTTTACTCGTTGTGTCATTCTTCAAATTATTAATTTTCTTTGTAAAATTGTTAAAGTATTACTTGGCAGAGGTACATTTCCAATAATTCCCAAGAGAACAATATGTTGATAAATCACTTTTAAGAAAGGTTTGTGGTTATGACATGACACATGCAACTTTTAGGCTATTTTATTTCAAGAAAAGAAGGCAGTCAGTGTAGCTGTTCATCCAAGTGGATCATAAATAATGCAACCAAAGGCACATTTGGCTGGCAACAGTCTCAATGTACACCATCTATTCCTGTTCAAAACTCATTTACTGAAAGGAATTCATAGATAATAAATGAAACACATAAAGGATCCATTCATGTAACTGCTGCCTAAGGTGCTTGACATTTTTAGACACCCTGGTGGTTTTATCTTGAATTGCAAGTAAAACATGACTGACGCCTCGAGTAGAAATGAACATCTTTAAATCAGAAGACAAGGGTCCTCCACTGAACCTAATAATTCTGGAAGGCTCACCCTTCTGTGTATTGATAGAAACAAACTCACATTGCTTTTTTAACACAAAGGGAGTCATACAAAAAGCCGGATGGCCACATCTAACTTATATGCTGGTAAAACAAGATTGCTCAAGCTTTTGGAAATACAGTACACGTCATCAACCCTGGTAAACAGATATGCAGCAACCCAGGAATTACCAAGCAAGCTCTTCATAATATTTACAGAATTCTGCAGAAAAAAAGTCAAGAACATTTCTACACTTGAATATGTAAAATGAGTGTAGTTCCATGTCACAGAGAACCTTACGTTTAGATAAACTAAAATCTTCTCTATGACTACTTCACTAAACGGAAGTATTGAGTGAGGGTTATCTCCTTCAAAAGGAAAGATGTTTATGTAGCCCATGCTGCCAGCATCTTCATATCATCATCATCCTCCACTTTCTTCCGAGTTGATACTGTAAATAAATGATAAAAATATCAAACATTTTGTTTTAGCATGAGATTTGTATATGGACCAGACAGTACAATACAAGTTACAATATCTCTATCTTTTCTAGGAACAAGCACATGTGCATATGTATTCTCTCTTTTCCATCTCTCTCCATCAACACTCCCTGCACAAAACACAATGAGACAGCCCCACACCATTCTCCACACACAACACTACCCAACAGCCCCACACCATTCTCCACACACAACACTACCCAACAGCCCCACACCATTCTCCACACACACTACTACCCAACAGCTCCACACCATTCTCCACACACAACACTACCCAACAGCCCCACACCATTCTCCACACACACTACTACCCAACAGCTCCACACCATTCTCCACACACACTACCCAACAGCCCCACACCATTCTCCACACACACTACTACCCAACAGCTCCACACCATTCTCCACACACAACACTACCCAACAGCCCCACAAAATTCTCCACACACAACACTACCCAACAGCCCCACACCATTCGCCACACACAACACTACCCAACAGCCCCACACCATTCGCCACACACAACACTACCCAACAGCCCCACACCATTCTCCACACACAACACTACCCAACAGCCCCACAAAATTCTCCACACACAACATTACCCAACAGCCCCACACCATTCGCCACACACAACACTACCCAACAGCCCCACACCATTCTCCACACACAACATTAGCCAACATTATCTAAAAGCCTCCTACATCTGTACGAAAAACCATCTGGCATATCCTCTCCTCTTTCCACACAAACCAATGTTGCAGCTCCTCACGTACCCACACACAACATTACCCAGTGGCGGCCTTCTGGTGAGTTCTACATTGAAATGCTAGCATAGTATCACAGTTTCCTATAAAATAAAGCCTCATCTTCCAAATCCTTGTTTTCAAACCTTCAAGATTATGGAGGAGTACCAAGTACATTTACAGATGTGTGCCCCCAATAGGTGTCAATATGTCCAAGCCAGCCCTCTCTTTTACAAATAAGCTTTATGCTTTCCTAATGTAGTCATCCTATTGTATCAGTACTGTACCACATATACAACGTCACTTACTGTACCCCCTCTTTACTGGACTGTTCTAGTTCTTTTTTTTTTTTTACCTCCTTCTTCTACTCATTTCTTACAGACACAGGACTGGTTCAGTTATCGGTAACAACACACCTATACTCCGGGCCAACAGCCAACCACACAATCTAAAGCATGATTTAGTTATGGAATGTTTTATTGATTCTGTATTAACATTGCTGTAGATTATTTTGCATTATGCTTAAGGCTGTGGCCGGGCCAGTCCCCCTTTTATATGGCTAGTGTATTATGCTTGGGTATTAAGCTGTGGTGTCAGGGCTTAGGGGGACTTTACTTTTGTTGGGCCTCATCAGTCATTTGCATTATTAAAGTGTTATGGAACTCAATGCCGAATGATGTGCGCCAGCAGCAACAAAAACCAGTGTGCGATTCCCAACAACACACCTATAACTTCAACAACACAAGAAATATCAATCCGAGCTTAGTGCTAATAGTGTTATTTTTTCAAATAATCTTAGCGCACATTGATATTTTTGCTTTTTTATTTGGTGACTGGGGCCGAGCACAAGCATACAACCTACACAAAGAATCACTGTGAAAGAATGCTAAAATCTAGCTTTTTCCAGCAGTTTTATGGACTGTGTCATTGCCGTTGTGGGGTTGTTTGAGGGAGAGACTGACTCGTTTTGTTTTTAATATACAGAATCTTAAAATGGGACCTGGGGGGTCTTGAACATGTATGCAACATCTTAAGACATGCCACTCGATAATCTGAATGCGAACACGATGACTGTTTGTTTCAATATGTTCTACATTATATATGCAAGTTCCTTATGTGTTAAATATCTGCAATGCATTTACCAGGGACTCTTATTACTAGTACACAAGAATATAAGGAGAGCATTTAAATTGTCAGAACTGGTTAAAAAAGAAAAAGTACAGCTACATTAAGGGTTCCACAGACAGGTACAGAAGGAGAACGTTTCTGCAGCTGCCATCCATAAGTAGAAGATGGCAGTTAGCGTTATGAACGGTACTTTTAATTACTAAATGTAATTTTCCAAGTGTACACAAGGCGTCTGTAATGTCTGTAATGGCTTACGCACTTTAGTTAAACTAATTGGGATGGAGGCTTTAACTGCGGGCAACTTCTTATTCTGTAACTATTCCAAAATGAGTAATGGTTTCAACGAGTCATTTCGAAACATTTTCTCAGTTAAAACAACGCCAGCCAACACAGGCAGAGAATGCATTAGAGTCATTAGCAGCTTCGCTCTGTTACTGTCCATTTCAAGCCAGCAGCTGTTCCACACTAAATCAGTTTTACAACACTAATATCTTCTGTTATAAGTTTGCGCCTCACAGAAAGGAGCCAATGTTCATTCCTTCGGAACGTAGTACAGAGTTCAAGAATAAGAGGTGTGATACAGAGGTACTCATACCAAGCTACCGATAATGTTGCCATGTAATAGGAAACCTGTTTACCTGGCCGGGAAGGCAGTTTCTTGGACGGCACGCTTGGCAGGTTAATGTCGGCCATTTGTTCGTTGAGTTGCTCTTGTTCCAATTCTTCTAATTCTTGTAACAATTCATCCTAAAAAAATATGAGATATGTTCACAAAATGTTGTATGGTAATTAAGCCTTGTTGCTGCCAGGTATGTTGGCATATAGTAGCGGCACACTAGACAGCTGGCTGAAGGTTAGTTTACTGCAGGTAAAACCAAAGAATAATTACATTATACTTGTATATATTATATATGCATGAGTGTATGTGTGTGTATATATATATATATATAATGTAATTATATGCTTGTTATATAACATCAAATGTAATAATATATATACAGCTGCAAGAAAAAGTGAACCTTTTAGAATTACCCACATTTATGTATAAATTTGTCTTAAAATATAATATGATCTTCATTTAAGTTACAAGAGCTGCTGCTCTCCAAAGAACATTGAATTGTTCAGGAAGAACATCCAGCACTACATATGGTGCAAAAGGGTACCCCATACCAACATGAAAACATCATCCCCATGGTGAAGTACAGTGGAGAGAGCATCATGATTGGGGGCTGCTTTGCTGCCCCTGGACAGCTTATTATCATTGAAGGGACAATAATTCACAAGTTTATCAAGGTGCCAGCTGAAGCCTACTAGAAGTTGGGTGACCAGCAGTACAATGACCCTAAACATCAAAGTACATTTACAACAGAATGGCTTAAAAAAATAAAATTGGCCATTTGGAGCCCAGTCAGAGCCCAGACCTTAACCCATTAGAGTTGCTGTGGTATGACCTCAAGGGAGCCGTTCACACCAATTATGCAGTTCTATAAGGAAGAATGGTCTAAAATGCCTCCTGAACAGGTCTGATCTGCAGCTACTGGAAGCTCTTGTTATTGCTGCCAAAGAAGGTTCGACGGGTTATTAAATCCAAGGATTCACTTACTTTTTCACCAGCACTGTGAATGTTTAATGGGTGTGTTCAATAAAAACATGAAATATTGTCATTGTTTGTGTATTATTAGCTTAAGCACGTTGTGTTTAGCTATACTTGTGACTTAGATGTAGATCAGATCACAATTTAAGAACAATCAATGCAGAGAACCAGGTAATTCCAAAGGGTTAATTTATATTTTTATGTATATATATACACACAACATAAACATCCAGATCCCTTAAAGTTATACTAAAAGATAGAAGATAATATGAAAATATGTTTGTTAAAATGTGCCAAGCTAACTGCTAACAAAAAGACTTCCAACTGTAATTTCTCAATTTTTGTGACTTTTTATTTTGTTAATAATTTTGTGTTTACAGTTATTAACACCGCAAATTAAGCATATCTGTGTTTTATTGCATGTTTTGAGTTCTGCTTAAAATTAATATAAGCATTTAGGGTGAAAATTCACACTAGCTAACTTTTTATTACTCCTATGATGTCAGTGATATTAAAAGTGTTAAAATTTTGTTTATAATTTAGAGTTTAATTCTGATAACTCTCCCTTTATTAGGTATATGGGGGGTTTTTTAGTCCAACATTGAGTGCTCTTGGGCTGGATCTCCGGGGGGGGTGGCTGCCTTTGATAGTACTAATCTTCAGATACAGCATATATGAACAGCAACACCACAGTAAGATGACTGGGAACATTGACTTGAATGATGAAAATACAATTAGAATGTAAGAAAATGATAACCCTCATGAAACAGAATCTCTACGTTCTTCTCACTAGAAATGTCTTTATTGCTAATCTAAATAAATATATTTAAACTCATTTTGATTCCCCTTAAATTAGCATGAAAATTGTGGTAGGAAATTACATTACAAAATGTGCAATTTAATGACATTTCTGCAAATCACTCACCTCATCAAACTCTTCACCGAACCCAACTGGACGAGAAATAGCATCAGATATTTCTTGGGCAACCTCTTGCTGCTCATGGATATCCTCCATTAATGAATCGATCTTGTCCAAGTCCCTTAAAAAAATATTGTCAGTTTTAAATAAACATCAAGAATTAAGTTACATTTCAGATATTCTATTGTTAATCATGTGAGGGCTTGCACCACTGAACCCAAAGGGTAAGCCCAAACTAGAGGCCCAATGATATAGGCCACCATTGGCAACAATAATCAATGTGAACAATCCAGTCCTTGCAAAAAAAAAAAAGTGTATAGAAAGTCAATGAAAGGAACACAGAAAGGATACGGTGAGTCTCAATCACTTTGTATTGTATGTATCCTGATGGCTGTACATGGAATCGCAAATAAAACACACAGAGTCGCATCAGACAGAAGTCCAAAAACCTTTAAATAATGCCTCCACTGACCCCCTTGCCAGACCTCCCCTGGTTGTTGAAGAGAATCTTCCCTTCTCCCCACAACTCAATTCAAACTCAACTCACATGGCAATAGAAGGTAGAGAGTGGAGGAATGAATACCATGAATTTATCTATCTAAACCAGTAGAACCAATGGGTTTTTTTTTCAGTTAGCTGTGTGTCACATAGGCCAATGTTTGGACTACGATGTAGAAGAACATTAAGGTCTGTACTTGATAAACTGCCCCACGTGATAAACTTGCAATGTCTGCTAAACGTTGGAATGGAAGACTTCCTCAATTAAGTCTTTAAGCCAGACCAGCTCAGAATGTTCCAATGTCATGCATGATGTCAGCCACTCAACATTCAAGTTATTTACTAGTAACCCATTCCAACACCCTCATGTAAACATTTCCACACACGTTACATGAGAGATAATATTATTAACATTTATTCTCCATCGCATCCTGAGCCGAGTCACAAAATACAAAAAGGTCCTTACCCGTCAGCTAAACACAGATAAAATACTGCATATATGATAAGGCCAAATGGAACCATTTCTGTGCGGCAGCATTGATGCTCCCCACACATCTACCAAACATTGGATTTACTACTGCTATCTTCTCTTATTTGGACACATGGAGTATTTAGCCGAAAACTCTTGTAATAGTTGCTTTTTCCTCTATTTACGTTTGTGTTATGCTAATTACATGTAAAAACATGTTTTGCTTACACAAATGATTATTGTGGTATATCATAATAATTACTCAACCCCGAGTAGAGCCTAATCATGCTACATTTTTGGCGCCATTACTACCAAGCATTGGTGTGCTCCATGGATAAGTTATATTAATACCTTTCTATGGTAAGACATGTTTGTTTTACTGCTCTTTTCTCAGTGGGAACCAGGAAGTCTTTCATTGAAACTGACCACCTTCTAGAAGGCTCATTCACTAAACACAGTCTGTCATTTACTGGACATCTGGGTTCCAGGGTGAACCCAGCAGCGCCCGGCCACTTCTACATGACACCTGGTATTTTCCTCATTACGAGTATTTTCCTCATCACTATCGAAAAACAATAGGTCCTCCAGGCTGATAGGGGTTTATTCGCCAATTTGGCTTGTAGGCAAGAGAATTATCTGATTTCGGGTAAACAAAAAACCACCCGGGTTACTTTGGGACTCAAATGCTAAACTCAGCAAATGCTCAGTCATATTCAACTTTACTTCTTCCTTCTTATACAACTTCTGGGACAACCTTTATTAACTTGATGCAGTCTATTTCCCAGGCTTATATCCCTACTGTCTCCTCTACTCAACCTCCCACCGTAATTCTAAACGCACAGCTCTGTACCGAAAACATAGGCTTTAGTCAATAGACACCACTACAGCCAGTGACATATTCCGGCCTAGGGTGGCCCTGCAGTGCCGCACCACAATGGACTGGTTAAAAAGGAAATCTCTGATCTCCCGACTGGGCTATTAACACTATAAAGGACTGTGTCCAGCAGGCAGAGCCTACGTAGGATGTGTTAAAAGGTGATGTGTGCCTTTAATGTCCGATAAAGAACGCATCAATAAGGGGACAGCTCATCTAGTCTGTCATTTTGATTTTTGCCATAAAACTTAAAATTTATTTGGTCCTTGTCCTCATCTTGTATTCAGAATAGCCTTATGCCTAATAAATGCATGTTTAAATTCCATCAGCGTATGACGTTTTTAAGGTTTACTTTACTTTCAGTAACATAAACCTTTTTTATATTCCATCTAAGGCTCCAACACTCTAGTTTTAAACTTTGATATCCTGGCCTGACCCGTCTTTGTTAAATCATTTTATGTACTTAAATGTTTCTATCACACCCCCTATCTATCCTCCAAGATATACATGTTGAGATCGATTAATCGGATGCGTCTGAGAAGAATTAGCAAAATATTTCTGGTTCTAGACAACTTTTATTGGAAATTAACCCACAATTTGGTTTTAACCCTGTGAGTGTACCAACAAATACAGGCCAAACTAGCCATTCAAGCAAACAAAATGCATCCCTATAAAAAAATATAATCTTGGGGGGTTTTATTGAGGAAAAAACCTTATTAAATTAAAATTGAACCTTAACAAGGTAAAAAAGGATCCTGCAAAGTTCGGACATTTACCAACTGACAGAGAAAACACGTAAATCAGTTTTACATTTAAAATATTTTTTTTTTTGCTGTGGTCCCAAATATTATGTACATTCAAGTCAAAGCCCCTCAAAACATACGCCTTCACTCACACTGCTATACTCTTGAGTAAATTACTTAATAGCCCCCATGGTATATCTAGAGCCGGCATACAAGTGCTCCCATTAGACAATTAACATTGCTATGCATGCCAGTAAACCTTAATAAATGACTGCCGGTGCTGGGAGCCGCTTGTGGAACTGGGTGAACTTGATTTCTGGGAATGTACTGGTTGTAAATTTAAATACAAGAACCTGGTCTATGTACATGTCCTTTTACTGGCAAACATTAAAGTCCTATGGTATATCTTGTGGAAGATATAATAGAAACATTGAAATACATGTTATGGGGTGGTTATTAATGTATGCTCTGATGTATTATTCTGTACTGTTTCAAAAAACATGAATTGCACTCTATAGGATATAGTGCAAATAAGCAAATCTGTAATTTTATCCTTTCCCCTGATGAGAAAAACACAAAATTTTTAACATGTTTTTAAAGTTTCTATGGCAACGACCCAGCAGAACATATTTGTGTCACATGGCAATTAAGTTTTCCCAGCAGAAAAGTCATTTGCCTCCCCTGAACTGATTCACAGACCACAAGATCGTTCCAGCTTTCGGATTTACTTACATGTTTTCATGGACTGCTTTCATGGCCTTTGCCGCGTAACCCATGTTTTTCAGCACCTCGGTGTTGGTGTGAGAGTTCTCCAGGGCTTCCCTCTGAAATTCAATCGTGGAGAGGGTCCCATCAATCTGTGCTAACTGCTTCTCTAGCCTCTTCTTACGTTTTAATGCTTGCAAGGCAGCTGAAAAGAGACAGAAAAGTTACATTTCATGAGAAAAGTGCGATTCCTATTGGTTTCGTTGGACAGTACTTTTTGAGTACGGCTGGGAATATGGCGGAAACACCAAACTCAATTGATTACATCCTTCTCTGCACGGTTATTATTTGTCGTCGCTCTACCAGTATGTGGAAATAATGACGGAAGAACACTGCCAACCGTCCCATAAACTATTCTGTATTCCCTATCTATTAGATAGATAGATAGATAGATAGATAGATAGATAGATAGATAGATAGATAGATAGATAGATAGAAAGAAAGATAGCCATAATCTAAATAGCCTGCGAGCTATCAGCATCAGCATTAGAGTCTGGGTCATTTCATGCTAGCAGAAGGGACACAAACCTCTTCCATTAGACCATCAGGTAGACGGGTTGCAATGTTTCTGGAAAAAGCTACAACTCCTCTAAGATCACCTCACTTATGTGAGATGGATGAGATGATGTCACCACAATGCATCGCTTATCACATGGCCATGCGCGCCACAGCCTTGTAACAGTATAGATGAATACCTCATAAGTTAATGAAAAATTCTTCACGATATAAGTCACAGCCTCGTTTGGCTGGTAGAATGTCTGCACAAATAGTTATTTACAGTGATGCATACACTTCTTTTATACAACATGTAGTAAACAAGACAAATAGTGAATGCATGTAGCATAACTGAATGTAACAGAATGAGCTCACGTAACAGAATGAGCTCACGTAACAAAACAAAAACATATGAAATGAGTTAAACACTTAAAGGGAAGCCCCAAACAATGTGTACATTGAGTTGGAACAGACTATGGTTCCTTCACAGGAATGTCTTTCACAGGTTTCCAATTTCCAGGAGAAGGCATGTTCCTTCTTGAAGATTGTATTTCATGGCAACAAAACCACTTCATTATTCATCCCAAGCTCATTTTCTTTTGATAGACTTCTACCTGGCTTAAAGTATTGGGATAGTGGGATTTTTACACTAAAATGGTATTTAACAGGCAAAATATTTTCTTACTCAAAAATGACTCTTTGCAAAAGTTACCATATTTAAAGTATGTACTTATTGATGCTTGCTGGGTATTGCAGAACAAAAGACATTATTTATTATAGAAACACAGAATCGGACCCATTCGACCCATTAAGTTTGGCCATTTCTCCTGATATAAAGACCTTAATTATTCCTTATTTTGTCATGCATGTTGCCTTACTGTGTTAACCTCTACCACTTCTGCTGAGAGGCTGTCCACGTATCTACAACCTCTCAGTATACCTCTTTTTTTAGATTATGACTTCTTGTTCTAACATTTCTCCTCCTTTAAAGTAAACTTCCCTCCTGCACTGTTTGAAATCCCTTTATGTATTTAAATGTTTCTATCGCATCCCCTCTCTCTCTTCTCTCCTCCCAGCTATTAAGTGCTGTCATATTATGACATCATATTTTAAAAATAGAATTAGCTCAAATGTTTACATATTCATATTTTCACATAGCCAGACCAATTGGCAAAGATATACAATTTTAGCTTCTTACATATAAAATAACAAATGAACCCAAAGCGAATTATATATATATATATATATATTCTACAATACCGGCAATCTAAAAGGTTCCTGCAATTCTTGATGACCATCTCTGATGTTATTAATACATGTTACAGACGCCGTCACACAGACTCACCTCTCTTGTTTTTGGTTCCGTGTCTTTTGGCTGTTGCTATCTCCTGTTCAATCTTTTTTTCCAAATACTCCTGTTTTTTGGTTAGCATTTCTTCAGTCTCCCGGAGCTTAAACAAGGCCTCCTGGGCACTGGGTCCTTTGCGATGTTTCGACCCACCACCGGGCTTAAAAAGCTTAGTGATCTTACTCATTTTCTCCTTGTTTGATTTGTTTACCTGTAGAAATTAAAAGATATCCATACGATGCCACGGGGGGCTCTTGATGAGCATAAAAAACAAACTCTAAGTATAGTAAGGTGTATACTGACAGGTGACCCGATGAAGTCAGACACCTGTCATCTCCTGCCGAGCAAAAACCTGAAAAGTTACTTTGATCAAACATCAACCTGGGAGAGGCCAAAGACGAAGGGGTGGGGAGACCGAGGAAGTAGTCAAGTGACATATTACGTAGCCAAATACCTGCCGTGTCTATGCCTCGCCCCTCTCACACCTTGGAGAAACACATCCTGATCCTATATAGCATAAACACACGTCTTACATATTCTGATCCATTGTCGGGTTCCCAGCATCACGCTAATAAACGGGATCTGTCATCCGCAGATAATATATATATATACATGTATGATAATCTAATATATACATTGTGTAAAATCAGTGGCTAATGTATAGACAAAACTCATGTTTATCTGAAGCATGCCGTCGAGTACCGTAATATACGTGGTCATCCAAATTCAGCCACAGAGAAATCTATTTTTTTAATTAGTAATTCATAATTAGTCATTCTTTTTATTACTAGTATCAAATTCAAAATAGCTTTTTTCAAAATATTGTGCTGCTTTATTTGTTTAAAGTAATTCTAGTTTTTGCATAAGCTTGCAGCCTGTTTTACTCCAGTTAGCCAATAAAGGTCTTTTTTTTACCAAATTAGCTTTTCTTTTCTTTCTACCCCTAACATGGTAAAACTGTACCGCTTTCATACAGCTGCATATTAGTCTTTTGTGTGTGTTCTAGCTGTCTTATTTTAGCCCAATCTACTAAACAAACACTCTGACTCCTTATCATACTGCCCTGTAGTAAATAATAGAATGTCTCAGCCGTAATCACCCAGAGGGGCATTCTGGGTAAGTCTATTGTAGAACAGACTTCATTAGCATAAAGAATCAGCTCAGTGTGGTGTTTGAGCAGGGAAAGTCCCCCAAAATATCACATGATTGACAACAATGGCAGCCTCCAGGTCTCCATATTAAGGACATACAGTACATAGGAACAAAATGAAACCAAACCTTGTCTTCTTCAATGCTAACCTACATTACTGTATAGTGTGTTGTATTTAATGCTCTGAGAATTTTTTTATTTTTCTGTAATACGTCGCCTCGTGAAAAACAATCCATAGGAAAAGTGCTATCTCAAATTATGGATTCAAAATTCCAAGGACCTGGCAATGTTAAACTATGCTATATTAATGTCCAACAGGTGTGATGGCTTCTTGTTGCTGGTGGTTTTTAGCAATGGTACGTGTTTTATAAGCTTGCCTGGTGTAGTAACAACATGGTGGGCTGGATCGGCCAAACCACAGAATTCATTGAAATTAAAACTTTTCTCATGTTGTATCAGTTATGAAAGGGTCTCTTTCATTCTTGGATTATGGCTAGCATGTAGACAACTTTAGTATGTTGCTCCGTGTTTCAGTAACGCAGCGGCTTTCAATCAGATTCGCCAAGGGCTGAGGATATCTTCTGAGCTTCTCTTCTCATTAACGTTATAATGTGTCAAGATTAAATCATGCCACACAGTTTAGTTAATAAGGCCCCACTCAAGAGCTTCAGGAGCTTCAGGAGCTGACCCTGGCTACATTTTAAATTAAATTTCTCTGTAGCAAAAGTATGTCCAGTGATACATATGGAAAAGCACCTCATCCTACATTCCCCACCACAATATTGCTCTCCATCTACTGTTTCGTACCCTTTTATGGGAAATAAAGTAAATACCCACAGCTATAAATTCAGTGGTTCATAACATAATAAAAGGATATGAACTATACACTATATCTATATATATATATATATATATATATATATATACTATTTTCACTACTGGTAGAGTTTGTATTAGGATAGCTGGGATGCACTGTGTCACTTTGTTGGATGGTTTCCAGATGTTTTTGATGATCACACAGGAGTGGTGACATCATAAAATAATTTTTTGGTCCATAGCGAGCCGACTATATAAGTACAGAGATAGATTTTATAGCAAGCATTGGGTGGGTTAAATGCCATTCTTTGTTGATGAAGAAAAATAAAAGGAAGTGAAAAAACTCCAAATATTTAAGCTTTTAAATAAAAGCCACTTTTGTGCGGTCACTCTAGGATTTCTCTGGCTGGGCGTTGATTTTACTATTCATCTCTGATAAACGAGATGGCTTGGGTCCAGCACTCCGCTTTGACACCCGTCAGTTATTCACTCTCGTTCTTTTGTTTCCTTTCAGCCATAGATAAATATAATTTGTTAACATTGTCAAACCTGGAGATGTTTTCCTGCCTCGGCATAGAGAACCTTCTTAATGCACATCCCGTATCGCTAATTTGCAACTTTATTTAATGAGATTGAAATTCTATTTGTCTTCTCACATAGTCGTTTTATTTACGGTGTTTTTTTTTCTTACCCTCCTGTTCCCATTGAGCTCCTTATCTGCCTCTTGACAGTACTTGGGAATTTTACACCAGATGAATCCTAATCCTCTGAAACAGTTCTACCGACAGTCCTCGATACAGTGGGTTATTCATTGGAAATCAGCTAATTTCAAATAAAAAGGGCTTTGTCTGTCAAAAGTAATCTGTGCGATTTGAATAGAAAGTAGGAAATCTGTCACCTGGAATCAATTAATTTGAATGTTTGAAAGTGTTTATGCGTTTAAAATTGTAAAACAAGAACAAACTAATAAAAGAAATGTATTCTAACTCCATGGTTGATTTACTAAATTATGGCAGGATGAAATAGCTTATCTCACTGCAGAAGGACCATTTTGGCTCTTTTTGAGGAAAAAAAAGCCAAGTCCCCCCTATGTTTCATTTTATAGATATAGTCTTATGCACTGGCCGCATAATTATTTAGTACAGTAACCAGTACAAACAATACATAATACTACACCCAACTCAATGTATAGATAATAAATATACATCATTTATCTCGGAGTGCATCATAAACCCATGAATTATTCCGTAGTTAGAGCATGTATCTTACCAGGGGTCAGTTATGGTCGATAGAGTTCCCATACTATCATTTGGAGTGTTTTACTAAACTGACAATATTTTATCCATATTGAAATAAATGTAAACATGTGTAACTACTTTGGAAATAAAACTAAAGAGAACCTGTCATCTTTTCAAATAGTGACCTTACTCAATGCAGCCATCTTGACCTGATTCCCAAAATTATTCTTCCTTTCTAAGGTGTTCTCCCAATTAAAAAACAGGTGTCCTCACAATAAACTGTCTGAGCGTAGTCACGGAAGGCACACGATGGAGCTCAGAGATAGTATTTGTCCTGTATAATGCATATGTAAGTCATGACATATGATTTACAGCTGGACTGTTTCTCAGACATTTTATTTTTACCATTTCATTGGAATCTTGACTCCTTGTGGATAATATTTCGAACCCTAAACATTGGCCACAATTCCATAGTGATGGTGGCGCTCAACAAACATCTACATAAGGTTGTAGCTTGCATGTTCCACTTACCTTAGAACCAGAACTGGAAAAGGGCCACGCTTGGTAGGGGTCCCTGCGTAAAATGGCCAAATGATAAACTGAATAGCGCTATACTACCATTCTAACACTATTTTCCACTTATTTTGAGATTTTCCACCATAAACATTTTATGAACTCTCTTCTTCTTACATTAGGTCACCACACCTCTAACAACTAAAGACTTTCACGATATTTGTAAACCCCATATCCTAAAACTAAATAAACAAAGACTGTCAATCAAAGGTGTCTGCCGGCTTGGGAATACTTATAATGGCATTACTTTATTCATGTATTATGACAGAATAAAACCAGACCAAAACACCTGGCAGCTAACCATAGTCATACAGTAAGAAGTCATGTACTGGATGTCATTGCCAACATATCCATGTTTTATTGGCAGAACGTGCACCTATAAACCTATAAACATTGCCAACATATTCATGTTTTATTGGCAGAACGAGCACATATAAACCTGTGGCACTGTTAAAGGGGCCGTTCCACTCAAAACTATACTAACACATTTAGCAAATAAACCCGAAAGAATGAGGAAGCCATTTCCCTTAATTATTTTGGGGATTACTTACTAAGAATGGCCTTTCTAGTGCTGCATTTAATCATAAAAGTATTCACTTCAACAAAGATTATGTTAACAGCTGACATAATGACCAAAGACTCGGAGAGGAAAAGGACAGGAAATACAAAACTGTAACAAACTGTGAAACAAAGCACGGCCATTGGCAAAATTACTTTAATTACTTTAATTACAAATAGAATGTGTACCTTACATTCGGTACTCTGAATTGTTAATCTCATGCCCTCAAAAAGCAGTACAGGCACCAGAAATATAAAAAGGGCACCAGAAACATATTTTATCCAAGATTCCTGAGAAACTAGGCTGATTCGGTTAAAGAATTACATCAGGAGGCGGCCAGAGTTACAGAATATTGTCTCTCATGGGGGCTTTACATAGATCCATGGGGGAGTCTGGCAATGGTTTAAGGATAATTGCCCCCAGGTGCTCTCAAATTTGGGGTCCCTACCTAAATATTTTCCGTTTTACTTGCAATTCCACATACAGCCACCAGGGAATGTCAAGGTAACAGTGGAGCAATCATTAGCAATCCCATACCATTCAAACACCAACCATGCACACTGAAAGTGGCCTAGTGTCACCCTATGTATTAATAACGGGGCCACACTTTCTTCTAGCCCCGTAACCCCCAACTTTTTTTCACTTTGCACCAAAGTTCCTGTTGGTATCTAACCCCATAATTGCAATTTGTTTACGTTTTCTTTGATTTATATTGTTTAAATAGTTTTTTTTATTGTTTCCAAAAGTATGTTTTAGCATTATTGACAACTCGTAGTGTATTCACTACCATTCTAACATTAATTTGTAAACACTGATCGTTTTACGCGTCACTACGAAAGACACTGTTTTGCGTAATTCGTAGTGAATTCGATTTGCGGCTTCCGTAACAGAACAAAATCCCACTACTACTGCAACAACAGCATCCACTGCGTTATAAACAATAGAGTATTTCACGCATCTGTCTGCCTCTCTAAGAAAAGCTCCTCTTCGGATGACATTTTTCCATAGCTCGGAAAGTTGTGTCTCGTGCGCTTAGAACTCGAGACGCTCAGTTTTAACAGGAAAGATAGAGCCGTCTTAGGATCGCGAAAAGATGACGTAACTTAATGCGACACTTAGGCATGATGTTGTGATTTTCTGCTGCTGTATCAGTTCAAACTTCAAACATATTCCAAAGAATCGCGTTATTCATATCACCCTGTGATTGTGTCAAGTGTGTTCTAGGATTATAATTAATTTCGATTCATAGAAACTGATTATAAGTCGCTATGGCGGAGCTGGATATCGGACAGCACTGTGGCGTTGAGCACTGTGGACAGTTGGGTACGTCTGTTTGTTTTTATTTCTTGTTATTTACACATTAAGTGGAAGGCAGTGATCAGAAAGTTCTTTCCTGCCAGGATGTGTTATCTCCTGACTCCTGTCCTTGGCAGACCTCCCATGCAATCTCCAGACGACCATCCTTTAAATAAACTTCACGTTCCCCTAACTCTCCTTAATACTAACAGGTGCACACAGCACTGGTGTATATATATATACCGTATTGGCTCGGATATAGGCCGCCCCCGTATATAGGCCGCACCCTAAAAGTTTGGTGCTTTTTTAAAGAAAAAGTTTTTTTTCTTTAAAAAAGCACCAAAGAAAACATGCTGCCACTCTGCCCCCCCTCCCCGAGATACGCTACCACTGTCCTCCCTCCCCGAGATATGCTGCCACTGTCCTCCCTCCCCGAGATATGCTGCCACTGTCCTCCCTCCCCGAGATATGCTACCACTGTCCTCCCTCCCCGAGATATGCTACCACTGTCCTCCCTCCCCGAGATATGCTGCCACTGTCCTCCCGCCCCGAGATACGCTGCCGCTGTCCTCCCTCCCCGAGATACGCTGCCGCTGTCCTCCCTCCCCGAGATACGCTGCCGCTGTCCTCCCTCCCCGCGATACGCTGCCGCTGTCCTCCCTCCCCGCGATACGCTGCCGCTGTCCTCCCTCCCCGCGATACGCTGCCGCTGTCCTCCCTCCCCGCGATACGCTGCCGCTGTCCTTATCTGCCCCCCCCTCCTCGACTTACCGGAGCAGACTCTCGGGTGTCTTGCGGGGCCGGCGAGGGACATCTACGCAATACGCGTATGCAACTTCCGGTACCGGTACCGGAAGTTGCATACGCGTATTGCGTAGATGTCTCCCGCCGGTCCCGCAAGACACCCGGGAGTCTGCTCCGGTAAGTCGGGGGTGGGCAGAGGTAAAACGCTTAGATAACCTCCTGTGCCGGCACCCCCCCCCCCGTGGGAAGTGCTGGCAGGGGAGGCTGTCTGAGCGTATCGAGGAGTAGGATACAGGTCCCCTGCACCGCTGCGGGGGATCTGTATCTTAACCCCGCTGCCTGCCCGGCGCCCGGGACTGCATGTCCCGGGCGTCGGGCGCTAGACCCCGAATATAGGCCGCACCCCCACTTTAAAAACTTTAAGTGGGGGAAAAAAGTGCGGCCTATATTCGAGCCAATACGGTATATATATATATATATATATATATATATTATATATTATATATTATATATACTACAGGATTCTGGCATATTTTATTAGTGTTCCTCTTTAGAATGGATAGCCCCTCTATAGCGAGCCTAGCCATCTGTCCCTCTTTCCTACGCAGATCTCCCTCTGATGGCTCTTTTATGCTTGGAAGTCGTACGCTGTAGTGATGTATTTAACTGCATGCCCTATCCCTAAAGCGCATGCCTTCTTGGCTGTTTGAAGTGCTGGGGTATATTCTGGCATTCATCATCCCAGCAGTTCCGGCCAGCTGCATAAATATTTATCCAAACGTTACGTGCGTTTCTATAAATGAACATATTCATTTTATTAATATTTAAAAAAAAGTTTATTATAATATATAAATATTTAATAACGGCAATGTGCATTTCTGGTACAACGCAAGAAGTCGTATTCTCCCTGTAAACCAAAAGAAGGGATTAACAGCATCAGGTACATTTCCTGTTTGTAGGTATCAGCTGATACACAATAATATATATATATATATATATATATACCTTATTTATATATATATATATATATATATATATATATATATATACAGCATATTTGTTGACATATCTTGTACAGTACTTTGTAAACGTGGAGACGCACTTTACCTTAAGTATCATTAAGTATCAGCCCCTGTTTGCTGTATATAAGGCTCTGTATACATTTTTGTTGTTATTTAAATACGTTATAATATTAATCCTGTATTTTTGTTTTTGCAGATTTTCTCCCGTTTGTTTGTGATGCCTGTTCCAGAGTATTTTGGTAAGGAAGTACTCGAGGTGGATTTGAGACATTATTATCACGTTGTCCGTATTGTAAGAAACTCGTTTTCATTGTGGTGGCGGTAGTACTCATGTTACCTCAGATGTTATGTGCTGAGGGAACAAAATGGCTGCTCCCGTTAACTTTGTTTTGGTGATTTATTTCAGAAGGTTATGCTATACCGTTTCATACATTTTAGTCATCTGCATGTCTTGTTCCTTTAAAGTCTCCAGCACCGAAGCAGAGACTGCCATGGATGCCCGGAGGTAGGTGAATTCTGACACGTTTTGACATTTTTATTGTGCCGGTAAATATCATTACATATAATAAAGGTCTTTTGCGTAATCTTATTTAAAAAAATAAATTAATTTAAAATAAAAAAGTTTCTAAGTGACCCCAATCTTTTGAATTATATATTAAAACATATGGACTCTCTCTATAAAACTGTTGGTTTTCTTTAGAGTTTTTAAGCATGCATTATTTATTTATTTATTTTTTTTAAATTTCTAAATTCTGCAGTGCGCTCCCCCCCCCCCCGTGCACACATGCGGAAAGCACTCCCATTGATTTTAATGGAACCACTTCCTACCATTGATTGGCCAATCAGTGCTGAGAAGCATTGGAGCACAGAGGGGGCATTAGCTCTGGAGCTGCAGCTTCTCCATAAGAAGTTTTTTTTTTATCCTTTATTTCAATGAATACATTAAAAGTACTTATTTCCATGTACATTCTTTGTTCAGGGACTCCAGAGAGGGTCCCTTGAAACATCCCTTCTATTGCTACTAAGATAATATTTTTAGAATATAACAGGGCTTGACAAATTTGTTGTGAATCTAGGCGCCAGCTAAAAAAGTTAGGAGCCAGGATTTTTTTTAAACTAACAGTTGGTTAGGAGGGATCCGATCATCATCAGCCCACTTACTAAACTCACAGCATTTGACCTGGAAGCACCCTGGACTTTCAGGTCAGTGCTGTTTTTTTGGGTTTTGTTTTTTTTAAATAATTTTTTTTGATATATATATTTTTTTTAACACTTTCAATGCTGATGTTCCATTGGAGCACAGCATTGATTGATATTTAGTCCCCACAAGCTTGTGGGGACAAATGTTAACCCCTGCAATGCCACGAATGTGTTATAAACAATTGTGGAATTGAAGGGGTTAACGCTGCACTGTCGCTCTCATGGAGCGATCAGGCAGCAGGGGGTGTTGGGGCTGGTCTCCACACTCATGTGGAGACCAAAGAACCCTCTCCCCCTGTCACTGAAGCTGCCTCTGGCAGCTGGGAAGCAATTGCTGGTCTATAGACCAGCCATTGCAGGGGGGAGTCTCTGATGACTGCTGTAGGCTTCCATGCCTACAGGAGTCATCAAAGGGCTTGTGGGGGCTCGTTTTTGCTGTTGCTGGTCTGCCTGGACTTCCAGGCAGACCACCAGCAGCAGAGCCCCTTGAAAAACGGGAATTAACCCCTAAATGCGGCATTGAAGGGCATGGAGCGATCAGGCAGCAGGGGGATGTTATGTCAGGTCCCCACACTTGTGTGGGGACCCAATCAACACTGAACCCCCTTTCCTGAAGCTGCCTGTGGCAGCTGAAAACGCTATTGCAGGTTTCTCTGCAATCGCGGTTTCAGCCTACAGGATCACTCCGTGGGAGTGATCACAGGCTCGGGGGCGGGCTCTGAGTGGCTGTGGTGTCTGCCCAGACTCCTGGGCAGACAGCAACAGCAGCGCCCCCGCGTGGTGACACGGGGGCATTTTTTGTGAATGTAAGAGGCTGACAAACTCCTAGGCGCCAGGACAAAATTCTGAGTCGCCATGGCGACCTGGCGCCTGGGATTTGTCGAGCCCTGGAATATAATATTTGTTAAACTTATAATATACAGCATAGTAAGAACTTCTGATAAAAACTAACATTACTACAAACTTACTCTGTTAAAGGTGACACCCATCGCAGATTGTGAGAAATCCGGAGCAAGCACGCTATACCCGTGTACATATAAAAGCTGCAGCGGGAAGGAATTGGTTCAAGTGTTATGTCCGTACTGCGAAAAGCATTTCTGCTTGGGGTATGTTTAGCTTGTTCCATCTGTAAGGATATGGGTCATCACAGTGTGTTATCCCCACTTTACATATAGGCTTTTGTTGCATGTAGGCCGTGTCGCATGTAGGCCGTGTCGCATGTAGGCCGTGTCGCATGTAGGCCGTGTTACCCATACGCCGTGTAACATATACGCTGTGTTCCAGACACCGTCACCAGCCGGATCATGAGTGCGAGAAACTCGAAATACCAAAACCTCGGATGTGCGCTACCCAGCAGCTTGTCAGAGAAATTGTAGGTGAGAATAATGGCTACAGCAACCTGTTCTATATTTAAAGATGCTGCTCCCGCTCATACAAAACATGAATGGCGCTTTGTAGCACATTAAGCAAATCATTCTTGGCAGGTCGATTATTTCTTCTTTCCTCAAACTGTTTAATAACATAAAAAGAAGAGAATTATATATATATTTTTACATTTGATTAAATATTATGTTTTTCTTTTAGCAATAATAATGAAAAAAACAAACATCCCAGTTACATAAGGTTGCTGGTTCATATTTGGGGGGGGGGGCCGGCAGGATATTATATTAATAAAAAAAATTATATAAATTCACAAGAACAGTCTCCTATGCTATTTCTGTTGCAGCAAATCTTATATTTAGTTGCATTAATGTTAATTAATTTGTTAATTCCTTGCTGGTGTCTAAAAATACAATTTAGAAATAATACAGGAGCATGGTTCTTCTTTTTATGGCAGCTATGAAATAGGAACATTGCGCACGCAGGGACAAATAGCGCTTTTCACTTATCAGTTGTGACATCAAGCAACATCCGAACATCTGCTTGCATTTGTTTTCCAGATTCGAAAAAGTCGGCTGCGCCGGCCAAAGGACGTAAGGGAGCAAAGAGCAGCGAGACGGCAGCCAAAGTAGCCCTGATGAAACTGAAGCTGCATGCTGTTGGAGATAAATCTCTGCCTCAGGTATATGTTATTTCACGGATGAATAACTCAGCTTCTCTCGCTACAGAATAGCTGTTACCGCGCAGCTACTGAAGAGCCCCATGGGTGTGCTTTCGTTAAATTTATGATAATAGGAAAAATATTATCTTCTGCAGTTTTATATTAAAAAGGGGGGTATAATGGAAATATATATTTTTTTAAAATCCTTCTTCAGATTTTGTAAGGTAGCGTAATAAAAATGTTTAATTTTTTTCCTCGCCTTGCTCGGATACTCCATTTTATTGCGTCTCTTGTGTCGAGGTGAGAGAGAGCGCTATGGCTGAATATATCTTGTTTAGGGGATACAAAAAGGTAATGCATATTACCAATAACTGACCAGTGAGTAATGCTGTGCCGTTCCATTGTTGCATTTTATATTGCAGTCCGAAAGAGTCTATTTCCAAGTCTACTTGCCCAAAGGCACCAAAGAGAAGAGCAAACCGATGTTCTTTTGCACGAAGTGGAGCATCGGCAAAGTAGTGGATTATGCCGCTTCTTTAGCAAGCCTCAAAAACGATAACAATAAAGCAGCAGCAAAGGTAGGATTATGTTTCAGTTATTCTTACCTTATTTAACCCTCCGTGGCTGTTCTAGCTGTTGGGTGAAAGCTAGAATGCCACAGGCTGACCAACATACCCCCAGATGTGCAGCCTGGAGGTCCCCTTTACCCTGGTTGTATGGCTGAAATCAGGGGTGAAGCTATCCACAGTCTGGGTGAAAGGTTTTGGAGAGTAGGCAGAAGTGGGTAGAGTATGGACGTGACCACACAGCGTTCCTCTGCCCTGATATTGAACATGCTGTCCCAGATCCTTGGGGAAATAAGCTTCACCAAACATAGTATACTTGGTACCAGTCAAACCCTTCCGCTGAGGAGTGGGGGGTCTAGTAAGATCTTTCTGCGCTTGTTTAGAAAGCACTCCCATAGATTGATGATTCAAGCAACCAATGGTAAGAATCCTCAGACCATAGAGGGGATGGGAAGCAGACCCTTTTACTTTTTACAAAGTGCTTTCACATGCAGTGTTCGCATAGGGGCAATTATAGATTATACATAATATATTGTGACCTGACAAGTATCCCTGTAGTGAAGAAAGCCTATAGAGTTGCATGTTTACGTGTTTTTCCCAGCTCTGTGATAAGGACAGATAACTCAACTAAAGCAGCAAGAGCTACTAGAAAAAGGATAGAACATGGAGGAGACAAAAACTGAGATTGATCTGTCTTTAAGATGTTATGTATTTCTTTGTTTTACAGAAACTGAGGATATGCCATGCGGAGACGGGGCAGGTCTTACCGCTGGATAACTCTTTGGAAACATTGATTTCCTCTTCAGAGAATCCATTATACACCGGCGGTAACATTATCATCGAATATCTGGAAAATGAGACTTCCATGTTACAAGATGCCAACTCATATTTAATATGACATCAGCAAAGAATGGGAAGAAGCAACACAATGAGCTAATTTGTAAAATAAATATTTTAGATACATGCTATTTATAGTTGTGTATCTCATTAACACACGTGTGAAAAGACCCCATAAGCTGTGCTTTGAGTCTATGCTGTTGAATAGCACATTGCCTGTTGTAGCATGTAACTGGGATTACAGTAGCTATAGTAAAGGAAATATTCTCATAGTCGCTTGCCATGATCAGGCTTTCTTACCAACAGTGAATGTCAGCCATCTGATCTCACAATAGGCATGCTGCCGCTTTAATCCCCCGCCAGCCTAAACACCACGCCTGCTACCAGTAGCAAGCAGCTCTATGAATTTAATTCTAGGTGTAAGGGGTTTGTTATATTAGAGAAGATTCTGACCAGTCTATGACAGCAAGCTCTTTACGTTTAACAGTAAACACGCCGTTTACTCTGGTCGGTTCTCTAAGAGGAGAGTTGTGTTTCAGTTCCTAGACGTCACCATACATTATAATGATAGTTAAAGCAGTGATATTTCTCCAGTGTCGCCTCATCTGCATTATGCATGGCCCTTCTTGCTGGAGAATCCTGTTTGAGATTCATAATGAATAGTAAAGTAAAGGAGCTGAAACAGAAATCTTCTAAAACTGCCTCGACAACAAGACAAGTGAATAAACAATAAACCCGTGTAACGGAGGTCTCGCCCCTATGTCTGGGGGAGCAGGTTGGCTACAGCATTATAGTTTAATGTACTGTTTAGCACAGATCAGTATGATAAAGGTTCAGGATGTTTGTTTTGTAGCGTGTGCTGAGGCAACATTTGATCCTGTGAATTATCCTTTAATGTGTGACATGAAAAATGTTATGAATGATTGTTATACACAGTGAATGTGGTACTGTCTGGAACTTGTCAGCCTAGATTCCTTAGTGAGTTCATGTGCTGTTTTTCTGGAAATTCAGTATGAATGTGCTAATTTAACTATTTAAGTTACTGATGCCACTACAGCTCATTTCAGACTCTGCAAAGGAAGTATTCTATGCCTTTGGCCTAAGACCGTGCCAGACAGTCTAATATGTCTTCATGCTGGGACATGGACTTATGTGCCCTGCTTAGAAATTCAAATGGAAACAGTCTGCTGGGATGTTCGGGTACTACATACTCATTTTTCTGAACAAAGAATGCACGTTAAAGTATTTTAGAATGCGTTTATTAAGCCTTCCTTTAGCGTACCGCCTCCTGAAGTCAATTGGAGCGCTTTCTGGTCATGTGCATGGTTCGGGTCTTAGAGCCAGCACCTTGGCTTAGCTGACGGTGGTAAGTTTATTACGTGGCTGTAAAACACATCTCCTGCACAGCACACAGCTGGGGAATCCTCCATGCATTTGCAAGAGGGACACTGAAAATGTAAATAGAGAACATGGCCATCATATGCATTAAATAGCATGTGATGACTATAGAGTGTCCTTTAAATCCGTATTTATTATCTAATGTTGTAAGTGGCAGTCACATTTCTCTCCACTAGATGGCAGTCTATAGACCTCTGGAGATGCTGTGCATTTGGATTTGGTTTGCAGAGCTTGTAGATCGATTCGGATAGATCATCCAGTTGTGATCATTTCTATATATTTACTTCAGTCCTACACACCTGTATTCCCACACATTATTTTTTGTTATTTACGTGGTTTCTGTGATTCTTTACCTGAGGATCGTCATGCTGATCTCATTAATTCTGTCCTTGTTATAATCAAGTACAGACAAAATCTGCTATGGCAAGAATTTCTGCCTATAGCAACTAGTAGATATTTTATATATTTACTAACTTCTCTCTTCACACACTGAAGTGCAGAAGGGTTTGATTCACTTTTTATTTTCTATGCAGACCATTTTTTCTTCATTTAATTTTCACTTATTTGTTTTTGTTGTTGCGTTTCTGCACCTTTAGATTCATGTCTAATTTGTTCATGTGACAATCCAAAAGCATTCCTGCCGTAAACTGCTGCATGGGACTTTTCAAACATCTTTGTGTTTATTCTGAGTTAAATATGGGGTTAGCTTACCGATAATTGATAATTGTCAAATTGCTGACCATCGCTCACGTTACTCTGCATTCAGTTCCTCTTGTTGATTTCAATGGCAAACTCTCAAATCCTAAATTGTCCAGCTCTATTAGATTGACCTGCTCTAAAGGGTATTAGTGATAGAACACCAACAGATAATGTTTATTAGTACAGTATATCACTATAGTTTATTCTTAAATGTAAATAATGCTTACATAGCAGGCACACTGGGCCCAGGATGGCAACTACATACACTTCACATGGTGTGTGTTGTATACAGCGATTGCTTTAAAGTTGTTCTTGTGGTGTCTCTCTATACCCATCTGCAGGTCACTTTTGTAGTCGTGTGATATTTTAGTCCTGTTTGTGGTTAAGTCACTTTTCTATAGACCTTAGTATGTCAGAGGGTCTCTGACTGATTAAGACTAAGCCATTCTATTGTGTGCCGAAAGACAGTATGATAAGACCCTAGGTGGTTTGTCTAGTAGATTGGATCAGGATAACAGACCTAAACAGGCGAAAAAAGGTGTACTTTGTGACATCCTGCTGAAATGGGAAATCATAACCATAATAAAAAAAAAATTGTAAATCAACAAGCGTTAAACAAGTTTATATACATTATTATTATTATTTATTGTTTTATATAGCGCCGTTAAATTCCGTAGCGCTGTACATTTGTATGTGCGTGTTATTTCTTGCACATATGTAACTGCGGTTGGTGTGCTGGGGATTGGAAGATGCTGTGAACCCGCTAATATTTGTCACAAATTCCACTGCTGTGGCAACGAAATATTCTCTTGCGCAGGTGATCATGGAGGACATTTGCCCTGTCACTGATTGCAAAACCTGTAAAATATATGACTTCCGCTGCCGGTCGGGAATGCAGCACCCGACACCAAATTAGTAGAATTTCTTTTACGCTGATTGTCAACAAAACATTATTGCTTCTGCTTGCGTTGGAGGGACTGCGTGTGTGCGTGTGTGTGTGTGTGTGTGTAGAGATGGTAGCAGGCCCAGGCAAACACAAATTACATGACAAAAAACATTGCCCTAAATCTTGTTTCAAGTGGGGTAGGTGGTTTAAAGCTGCATTAACCACTCGGGGGTTAAGTAGACTCTCATGAAAGGCAATGAGGATGCTGTCCGTGACTTTTTACTGAACTAGTCAGCAATATATTTCATTATTAAGAACATGTAATGTGCTAGTCTCACAAGTCCCCTAAGGCTTTAAGTATTGATTTCACGTTGTCAAACGCGTTTACATGTTCTGTACCCAGGAAGATTGGCTTTTGAGGAATGTGATTTTGCAATCCTTAGTCATCGACTCCCTGTGTTTCTGTTATTGCGTCATGGAACACGGAACAGCACATGGACTGTCACGGCAAGAGGGGTTTATTCACTACACCGTGAGTTGAAGCTGAAACACTTCAACTCACTATTGCGAAGCGCCAACCCTGTAAGTAGGGACAATATAACACGTAGACAAGTCAATTGGATTTCAAACAAATACGTGTTTTTTGGGGGGGGGGTTGGATCTTGCCACCTAGAGTGGAAATTTCCTCTTCCACTCAAAAAGGCAAACGGATTTCCCCATGGATTACGAAGCACTAAAATATTAATGTTTATTCTCTAATTTATGGCCCTGTATGTTCTGCTTTTCTAAAAAAAAATATCTTGGCAGTGACTTCTATACCTTTATTGCCCTTACTGTAAAGAATCCCTTCCTTTGTCGTCTATGAAATCTCTGCTCTTCCAGTCTCAGAGGGTGACCTCTTGCTCTTTGTGCATTTCTGTTAATGAACGGGTCACTGAAGAGCTCTTTATATTGGCCCTGCATATATTTATACAACATTATAATGTCCCCTCTAAAATGTTTTTTCTACCGTATATAAATGGAACTAAGACTTCCAATACCCTTTATAAATCTGTATCCGTCCTAGTTCCATAATGTCTTATTTAAGGACCGGTGCCCAGAATTGTACCCCATGTTCAAGATGAGGTCTTACCATTGACCTGTAAAGAGACGAGATGATATCCTCCTCCCGTGAATCAATACCCATTTTTTACATGTCCATATCTTATTGGCCTGCCGACCAATACTGCTTACTGCCCTAAAAATTACAGCTGAGCACAAACACTGCAGAAATTTTAAAAGAGCGAAGCGTAAAGAAAAATGTCAAAAACAGTCCGGTCACAAAGACGTTAAAGTATATGTTGCATTGTTATTATTTTTCACAAAATACATAACTTATTAAACCTCAATTTTTAAACATCAAGGTTAGACAGTGTTACCCAACCTAAGAGTCTTCTCATTTGTTTCCTGCTTTACAAACATCCAACCTAATTTGGTTCTTGATCTTGTCGTTCTGGATAACCTTGTGCCTATCCCACATTGTATTAACCTCTACTACTTTGTTTGATTTAGATTTGTATTTAAGCATCTATCTCAGGAATGCTTTCTTCTTACCCCGTACTTACAAAGGCTGTCTGGTCAACAAGGGTAACCAACAGCGGTCAGAAACTTGACATTATGGGAGAATGAACCTACTCGGGTGGATTGATCTTGAAGAGCCTGAGAACATAAAAATTGCTGTTGCCATGATATACACGTAAGGATTCGTTTTTAATAAACGCACGTCTATTGATTATAATAATCTGTACTCTCCATTATATACCTTATTTACCTTATCTCTTCCTGGCAGGCAGAAGCACCAAGGGTATTGGGCATCCACATTGGCACCCGGTAATATCCGGTATTCTTATCCAGCAACAGGATTAAACCCTGATGGCAATTGTCCATACCAGTGGCATTCTAGCCTGTTGTATACCCTTGTGTGTTATCACCCTGACACAGGTGGAGCCAAGTGGCTCTCCCCCATGTGACTTCATAGATTAAAGAAAAACAATATATATATTAAATAGAGACACAACTGTTCCTTTACACATTTGGAAGGTCTAACTTGACTGAGTAGAAAGTGCTGTGTTGACCCTCACATGAAGCATAGTTCATGCAATCAGGAGATATTTGTCATTTCACTACAACTCATTTTTGTGAGCTTTGTTAACTTCTGCATGCAAGATAATCAATATTTGTATATAATGGTTATCTAGGCTGAACATTGAGTTGGTTAATGCTCTGGCCATATAGACTTGTAAAGATAATGCAGGCGTGTTTCGCATTGAAAGACTGTGATAAATACCTGTGATTCATGTGTTGCTCTATCCTATGCCTATTTTTTTTACAAGTTACTTCTTCAGGAGATCACATTGCATACCTTAAGGGAGTGGACAAAAAAAACAACTATTTCTTTCAAGAAGTTTCATCTATCCAGACAAGGGGCTGTTTCACTACACGTCACCACTTGCTCAGCCTGTTCCTCTACTATTCTTGCGCAAACACTCAAGCCCCCGACCTCAAATAGAATTTTTTTCCTTGAGTGTGATCTTTAGAGTCCCATCAGACGCCAACACTACCTGTTAGAATATTCACAGTATCTGTGCCACACCATGACGGCCTTCAAAGGAATATGGACAAGACAGTTCTGGACCTCCATGGCTGGAGAGTTTTTAGCAGTTTTCCTTTTCCTGGTTGTAAGTTTAGGATCTACAGCTGGATTAAACTCACCTGGACCTAGTGATACACACATTGCCTTTTGCTTTGGATTGAGCATAGCTATTTTGATCCACTGCTTTGGGCATATATGCGAGGTCTATTTAAACCCAGCAGTGGCTATGGCAATGATTTGTACTAGGAAGATAACAGTGGCCAAAGGATTCTTCTACATAATAATTCAATGTTTGGGGGCAATAGCTGGGGCTGGTGTTATTGCCCTCATTACACCACAGGACCGGTGGCCAGTTGGCGTTACCAAGGTAGGTTTGGCACAATGTCTGTCTTGGTCTGGATGGGGCAACTGTAGCCGTTTAGGTCCGGGGCATTGTGGTATGACCGAGCATAATGAGAATTGTAGTCAAACAGTAGCCTAGGTGGCTCTGCTTTAAAGTTCTGGTTTAAGCAGAGTAGACTAAGTTAAGTTCCTTTTTTCTGATTGAAGTAGGATCTTAAATGTGTCTTTTAAAATGTTTCTACAAACATTTCCACAAGGTTAGGCATCTGCTAAATAACCTGCTATCATTAGCGTAAGGTGACTTCTCTTTTGAAGGTTAAAGGAAGGCATACCAAATAATGTGAAGTCTAGTTTATTTCTTTCCATAAAATGGCCCTGCCCCCTCTGTCTCATTCTTTATCTCATGCTGTATCCTTATTTTAATGAGTTTATCCTACTTTCAAGCTCTCAATGACTTTAATATTAAAAATCCCAATCTGAAAGGTTACTTGGTTTCCACAAGGTTATATGAGAGGCTTGAGCTAAAGATGTTTTTAGTCTGATTTAGTCTGATAGGTGAAGCGCTCATAGTCAATGACCTCTCTGGACGCATAGACCGGGATTAACATGTCTGGGAACTTTCAAGGTTTGCCTCTGAGTCTTAGGGCTTTACATAAATGGGTAAATGGGCAGATTCTAAAAGTCACATAGTCTACAACTGGCTCCTTCATGGGATCCCTGTTTGTGCTGATATTGGGACCCTGTGGTTGCCAAAATTAATTAAGTTATTGTATAAACATTTTGTAATAAACTTTTTAAGGGTCAGTATTAATTCGAGGGCTCAAACTATTTGGACCAAAGCGAAGGGGCCCCCTGGGCCTTGGCCTCTCTTCCCCATGTATGCACTGTACACACACACACACTCTTACTAACACTCTCTCACACACATACCTGAAGCCTGTGCTCCTAATGCAACATTATGTGAGTCCACTTGGCTTCAGCCAACCAAGACGACTTGGGGGGGCCCTGTTTGAAGAATTTGGACTGGCCTGCGGAAACATTGCCCCCTGTCCCTTACGTTTAAGGCTGATTTCATATTTTTAATGCCGGTTAAGTACAGTACTGGGTTTCTTGCTTTATCAGGAATAAGTTGATAGCAGGGATGTAATAAAATGTGCATGTTTCAAACTGCCCTGTGCATTATCCACCTATAAAAATGTCAAGGGATCAATCAATAGATTATTTTATCTGAGCTGTATGGTGCTGTAGTGGTTAAATGACGCACTTAATTCAACAAATACTCACTGGAAAAATGACTAAATGAACATTATTGATTATAAAGGTACTATTTTCAACAGCATAACGATACCAGGAAAATCCCTAAAACAATGTATGAGTATGACATCATAGAAGCATAGGTCATTATGGCAGATAAGGACCATCCGGCGTTGTTCCCCAGGAAAGCTTTATATGTGCACCTTGGATTTAGTCCCTGTTCAATGTAATAATTCAACCCACCATTTTTCTGTCCTGTAACTGTGCTCGTAACATTCCCCATTTAATTACAAGACTTTCCTTAATAAATGTGAGGGGGTCTATCAGTGGTTTTATGAAGCGGTCTGAAATTGTGATAAACTTAAACTGTGACGTAGATCATGATAAAGCACCTTTGGGTGCGAAAGGCGTTAAGCAGGTTCTCTTTTCTGTCGGCTGGTATGTCCATTACATATTTTTTTGCTTAAAATCTGAAAAAATATAATTTTTACTACGGGACTACGAACTACAATAAAGGAATTATTGTATGATTTTAATGATGTTTTGTTTGACCGTCTTATCTTTGAAGGAGTGCCAACTCTTGGTTATTATTTCGCAACTGCTGTAATGGGTTAGGAGGACTAGAGGACATGATTTGAAGTTAGAGGATGGAAAGCTAACCCACACCCCATGCAGTAAACTCATTAACTAGAATGAGCTCTATGATTTAAAGGCCATGTTGATCCATCTTCTTAGCTTATGTAGAACATGTTCTCATCTTACATGCAATTACTTCTCTATGCTTTAGTATTTTAAAAATATTTATGAGAATAGCCCAATAAGCCATCATAATATTGGTATCTATATTAATACATTAATAGTCCATAATAGTTTTTATTACCTTTTTCTATCTAGGAACATGACACCATATCACATGGCCAAGCCCTTCTGGTGGAAGCACTCATCACTTTCCAGTTGGTCTTCACAATTTTTGCTTCATGTGACAAGAAGAGAACAGAAATTATGGTCCCCATTCCTCTTATCATTGGATTGTCAGTTACTATTGGACACCTTTTTGCTGTAAGTTGAGCTGATTACCACAATATAATGAATGCTATTGTCTGAGATGTTTATCTTATAGAATTGTACATGAATGTTAAAGGACTGCACCCAACATTTCATCATATATTACTAACTTCTGAAGGAATGCCTTAAAATACTTAATGTTTACTCAAGAGCAGGAGGTGAGTTTCAGTGTTGTGTAATGGACAAAGTGACCTCTTCACAAAGCCCCAAGTTGTGCAAGAAAAACTAATAGCTTCTGCGCCACATCTGAGACCAAATCAAATTCCTTGAGGTAGCCGATCATCTGTTCCTTAGCAGGTCTAAAAATAAGTAAATACAACCTCTGATGAACGACAACACATGACATATTACACTGTGTCATTATTTATTCAACAGAAATAAAGCCAAAATGGAGAAACCATGAGTGAAAAACTAAGTACACTTACTTTAAAATATGTTGTAGGACATTCTATGATTCTTCTCCTAGTTTAGAATTCTTATGTTCTCTGCCCCAATCAATACATACTTATCTGTAGGTATGATGAAAAATATAGCGTTTTATGACTGAGATATGATTGTGGGAAATATCTTTTGCATATAAATATTAAGGTCACAATGTGAACTCTTGGACTTGTTGATATAGGAATAACTTGGGGCTGCACTTAAGTTTATTAATTTAATAGATATGTGTTAGGGCTTATAGGGGAGTAATTGACTAATTTTAGATTGATTTTAGAGTAATTTTAGATTGATTTCTAAGAAAACCACTGTTTTTGGCTTATAACCTTTGATTATATCACCCTGTCACAATTATTAGTGTAAGCCAAGCAAAATCATTTCTATGTGACACATTCCTATAAACTGCTACTGTATACTGTATATTTTGGTATGATCCAGATTATTACTTAATTTTATTTAATTATAAACAGCAATTTGAATGCAAAGTCTTATCACCCTCGCAACTAATGGGATGGTGCACCCAGGAGTCACTTTTTGGCTGCTAGCGTGTTAAAACCAAATATAACATTTTGCCCAAAAATTCCTTCCTTTGTTTAAAAAACAAGCTAACTCATTTAACAATAAATAATGAGATAGATCAGAAAATTCCATGAACAGTGCGATTAGCAGGCATGACTCTTGCAAGGACGGGATTAGTTAACCCTGCATAATGAATAGGTAAATCAGGGTGAGCTCTTGCAAATGAAAATGCTGGGTGACCTATTCTTTTTATTAGGCTCAATGCTATTCTCTTTGTGGAACGTGCATTAAACAGGACTAGAAAATGTCCATGGAGCATGCTATCGAGCAAAACTATTTTGGGTCACTTTATGATGAGGCCATGTGTCTGGGCTACCAACTCTGGTTTCAGGGTTACTGGCCCTTCCCTGTCAGCAGAAAAAGGCACAGTTATGCATACAAGGACACCAGTATGTGTGATAATGCTTGTGCGATAAATTACACAACAATGTAACACTACCAATGATCATTACCTATGTCCCTCTTAAACTTTATGTGACTTCTATCTCTGTCTTGTTTTAGATTCAGTACACAGGTGCAAGCATGAATCCAGCAAGATCCTTGGGAACAAGTGTTGTGTTTAACAAATGGGACAACCACTGGGTACGTGCTTACAAATAGAAAATGTATATTCTTTTAACCCCTGACAGTATCAGCAATGTGTTTAGAAACAGCAGCAAATCAACAATTGTATTTATAGTTTATAATTGTGTCTAAATTACATTGAATAAATATAATACATTACTCTTGGTAAACCCCAGCCAACCAATCATATCTCTATTATCACGATTACTAAATATTTTCTTTCTTTGAAATCAATCTGCCTGACTCTTGGTAATAACACTTTTCTTTCTATTTAGATATACTGGATTGGTCCAATGATGGGTGGCATCCTTGCCAGCTTTGTCTATGAGTACCTGTTCTGCCCAGACCCGGAGGTTAAGCTAAAACTGCAGGCTAGTTTCAGGAGATCACAAAACGAAGATGAATCTGTCCAGCTCAATGTGAGACCAGGAGGAGAATACAACAAACTGGAATCTGCTGCTTAGTTTCCAGTTACCTTGAGTCATCACATAAGACTTTAATAAAAAACATTGATATAAGTAGTAAAGCCAGTGAAGAATGTTACTTCCATTCTAGCTGCCTATGGACCTTTCAGTGTACTTTTGCCTTGCATTGTAAAAAGGGTGAGTAATGCAGTGGTTCCCAACCCAGTCCTCATGCCAATGGCCCAGTGGGGTAAAATGTGGCAGTTATTAAATCCCACACTCTTAGTCTGCCCTGAGGGCTGGACTGGGAACCACTGGAATAGTATACACTGCACCCATGACATTGATTCACTAATTGAAAAAGTCTCTCACCAATACATTGCATGGCCGATTGTCCAACTGATAATACTGACAATATTTTTTACTAACTGTCTACCACTCTTTCATATTTTGCATTGTATTGTTTTAAAAAGCTGCCTGATGCTCATGTTTACATGTTGATTTAGTATTTAGTGGAAAGCAAGCTTTATGACATTAACTATATGTAATTCTGGAGCTGAAACGTGATGGTTGTCATGTTTCAATATGATGTAGCATGACTACCTTAAGGGCACAACAGACAGATGGGTGTCCAGGAATGCTTAATGGTTGTAGTGCCGGGTAACACCTACTGTACCAAAAAGGTATGATTATTGGGACTATTTTAATATGATACCTTCTAGGGACATTGCCATTCCCCCAACAACTCTAGTACTACTTACCAGGTACCTTGGATATGGTTATCTGGCCAGGTACTTCAGACCACCCTGCCATAGATGAAACCCCTGCTCACCTACAGATGATCCTATTTAGATTATTTATGATTTGATGTGCTGCTGCTTACACAAGGAACTCTGGGAGGACAGTCTTATAAAGGGATAGTAAAGAGATAGACACCATTGTATCTGTGATAGCCCAATATCTCTGAATAAAGAGTTATGGCTTTTACATTTTGTGAAACAGACTAAGCACAAAGTGGTCTGTCATTTCAGGGCAATCGAGGATATTTTTATTTTCCATTTGATATATGTTTCATTTCTGATATGGAATAGCGGATGGTATTTTGTAGTCTACCTAAAATGTAATGCTGAAAACCCACCAATGGCGTTAACGACAAATTGTAAGTTGTCAGGCATGAAAACTATGAAAAGGGCACATTTTGCCTTATATCTACAGAAGGAATAAAAAAAGGAAAAACTATTTCAAAAAAATATATTTCTTAAATATACTATGCTTCCCACATAGTCCAGGGATTATGGGTACCAGGCACTTGTAAAAATAACATTACTTTTTGGCACAGGGTATAAATTATTCAGAAACATACAGTATATATTTAAGGTACAAACATTCCTTTTAATATTTATTTATACATATTTACACATATTTTCACTTAATAAAAGATATGTTTACCAAGGATTTCCGTATAATTTCCATATATTATATATATATAATATTTTTTTTATTATTTTGGGATTGTTCATAGATTCTAAAACACCTACCAAAACCATCCTAAATTCATAAATTTGGTTGTGGGTAGTGAATTCCACGAAGGTGTCATTCATTGACTTGATATATACCATTAAACATGTTTGCAAATCTGCAAATGTATTTAAATTGAAATCAAATTCAAGCACATTGTTTGCCTTAATGATTTGAAATAATAATTATTTTATATTTTCAAAAATAATATTTCAGAATAATGCATGTTTTTGAAAATCAGACTAACCCATTAACATTGAACACAGGTTTATTGTGTGTTATAGGAGCCTGGTGCATTCTCTCCAGAGTTATATATTTTGAGTTTGATTGGTTTTCACTCCTTTCAGACATGGTTGTGCAATGTGACCGGTGCCATTTTGTTGCTTAGCTGTTCTCCTTTACTTTGTTTTGGGTTGTTTTCTCTTGATGGATCCACCTGGTGTCATATGTTGTGCTACTTGTATAAAACTGGAAACATACTAAATATGGTAAATATAACCATAAGTACATGCAAAGACACAATAACTCTCTTAATTCTTGGTCTGATATATTTATTTTTAAGATAGATAGATAGATAGATAGATAGATAGATAGATAGATAGATAGATAGATAGATAGATAGATAGATAGATAGATCTAGGACCTGCCATAGTTGACTTGCTTTGTATGAATTATGTGTCTTTTCCACATTACATAATTGTTTAAAACATTCCCCTGTTGATTACTTGTGTTATTTCTTATAAAATATTATTTAATAAACTTAAACATTCAGTAAAGAGGTGCGTAGTATTTGTGACTTCAAAATGTCTAAAAAAAACAGTTTGTGAAGATTGGTAACTAAGACGAATATCATGGCTTCCTTTTCACCAATGCCCTCCTCATTTTCTGTGATTGTCCTGTTTTTAGGAAGGTACGGTTCATAAGGGGCTTCAGCAACGTACTGCCAGCCCTGTGTATTTTACTAAACAGTATATGTACCATCTTAGAATGTATGCCTCAATAGATTTAAAAATAGATCCTGATTCAACCGTTTTTATCATTCACTCAGCACACACAAGTTATGACAGGTATCCCCCTTTAACATACTTATTGACATCACTATGCGTTAGAAAGAGACGAAACTGAGTTTCACCTAGGAGTGCTTGGATGGCCATGGATAATGTATTGTTGCAAATGCAGTAACAAAGTAATTGAAGTTGAAAAAGATCTAAGTCCATCAAGTTCAACCTTTCTACCTATCCTTCCTGAATTTGATCTGAAATAAGACAAAACTCTCCAATTAAGCTATTTTTCAAAGAAGCTCAAAAATATGTTTATTTTATTATTTATAGCCCTGTATGTTCTTTTCTAAAAAAAATTATCCAAACATCTATTTTATTTGATAGCACCTCCTCTTACTGTAAAGAATCCCTTCCTTTACTACCTATAAAATCTTTGCTCTTCCAGTCTCAGAGGATGGCCTTTTGTTCTTTGTACATTTTTGTTAATGAACAGGTCACTAGAGAGCTCTTTATACTGGCCCTACATTTATTTATACAATGTTCCACAGTTTTTTTAGCGTGCATTAATGCGACATTTTAGTCTCTCTTCAAAACAAAGATCTTCTACTACCCTTATTAATTTTGTATCCCTCCTTTGAACTTTTTCTAGTTCCATAATGTCTTTTTTAAGGGCCGGTGCCCAGAACTGCACTGCATAGTCAAGGTGAGGTCTTAGTATTGATATCCGCCTCCCGTGAATCAATACTCCGTTTTATACATATCTTATATCGTATTGGCCTTTGCAGCTGCTGACTGGCATTGTGTGCTGTTACTGTCATTGAAAACTGTTCTTGAAAGTCACCAAACAGATTAAATTGCTGTATGCTTGCCATAGTTGGGTTTTCAGAATGCAGAGTGAGTTGAAAGTGCTGTTTTTTGTATATCACTTTCTGGAGAAAAAAAAAACGTTATCAACCATTTTGGAAGGGGTACACACACTCCCCACCTTAGGCATATAAGCATGGTAAAATAATAATGGAGAAGGGGTAATCCTCTTCCCTCTGTTACACATCCTCACGGTCAGTGAGATTGGGGAAATGCATGTAAAGTATAGGCCAGGCCCATTTGACTGTTGAGCCACCAGAATCACATAAAGCGAGGAGTTTCCGAAGTCACACGGCAATCAAACTTATGCACAGTGGCCTTTTCAATCAAACAACAAGACAAGTGGTTGTGTGTTTGCTGGGTGCCCAACCTTTCCTCCCTCAATGAGCTGCTTTATTAAGTTGCATCAATCCAGCAGTAGAAGACTCAGGTGTATACTTGCTTGTCACGCAACATAGAATGAGTCATTATTCCTCTTTTGAGGAAAATACGTCTCTCAAAAGAAAAGTTGTTTTTTTCATAGATTATCAGGAACATAAGGTAACTCCCTTATCTCACACCCATATCCACCCACAGGCAAAAATGTTATTAGTGTCAAGAACTGCCATAGAACATTCCATTAGCAGCACCAGTTCCCGTCTGTGGAAATACAGTATAGACATGATACTGGAGTCTTTAGACTTGAAAAAAACAAAAGGTCCTCCTGTTCTATGCTAGTCAAGGAATAATTTGTTGTTAACAAAACAATTACCGTAATTGGATTTTAAATAGAATATTTTGTCGATGCCTCAATTTTTCAACCTGAGGAGAACATGAACGGACATCATAGCTTTCAGTTATCTCAGAAACAATTTTTGCTTTATTAAATTTAGTTTTCTCTATTTTTGTGGTCTACGTTTAGTTGCTTAATGCAGCATAGAAAAACATTATAGAAAATTCACACTAGGCCACATATGTCTAATAATATACAAGTATCTAAAAATGTAAGTAAGGAACATGGTTTTCATAGGAGTTTGAAAGGGTTTCCCAATAACCCAACTATTTTTCAAGATGCAATTATTATCATCTAGGCTCACCAGCCATAGAGAGACACCTTGTGGCATTCTAATGAAACACATACATTATGGAATTTTGAAAGAAGGAATTACAGTTAACCTGTAAGGAGGACCCTTCCCAAATCATCTTAAGATACAGGTTTCATACAACAATCCTAATCCATTAAGATCCACAAAAAGATAGATATTGGGAGATGAGCTAGGCCCACCTCGTGATCGCCAGGCCAGCCCTGGCTTAAATGTACAGTTTTTTACACGGGTTAAAAAATGACTGCTAGTATTTTTTTCTATTTCGGTTAGATAATAAAACAGGGTTTATATTTCCAGAAATAATATTTGCGGAGCCGAATTGGGCATTTTGCAATCATGAAAGCAGACATTCAGACTATGGTGCTCCAGATAAGATGGCGTTTCCAGGACAGCAGCCAGCTGCTACCATTAGTGGCCTAAAGCATACAATTATAGCGGGCGGAAAACACTACGCTTACCTCTGCCTAGAAGAAAAAAGCGCAATAACAAGGCTGTATATAGCATCAGGGGCGTTAATGTATCAGAGACAGCAGAAAGAAATGTTATTTACAATTGCACCACGCTTCAATCATCAATTATAAATAGTTATGCTGTTGCGTAGAGGCAGGGTTGGTGAACAACCTAATATTCCTACAGTATTTTTGCACAACATTATGCCCCCCCTAAAACCAACCCCCCCCCCCCGAATCACAATTAGAAGATGTTGTCATGCTAACTTCTGATGACCAAAAGTCCTTGGGCCCTTTGGATATCTCAACACGGGGTCCACCAGATGTCAAAAGGGTCTCCAGGACGTAAAGTACCGGGCTGCCTTGTGATCGCAAGTCCTGCTCTGATGTTGGGTGTTTGCCTGGTGCCAGATGGCCAGTCCTGGCCCGCCACTGCTCTTCGAGTCTCAGAGGATTTCTGTAATCTGGAGGGGCATCTAAATACATTTTGGGGATTTTTTAAACTGTGTAAAAAATTATAAACCAACCCAAAGTGTGTTTGAAAAAAACAAACAAAAAAATAATGGCTAACTTTGGCAAAGACTGGTGTAACAAGAGCCTAACAGCTTCAGGTTATTTATTGCTTTGTTTGTTTGTGATTACCGTTGCAAATATGTATGCTACCTGAAAATAATGAAAAAAACTAACTTTAAACAGCAATATATGCCGTCTAACATTTCCCTTATAATTGCCAGAAAGATATAGTAATTCTTACATTTAAGGTATTTTCAGACTACTTTAGTGACAATCATCATTTTTATACATCTAATCCCTATCTGTCCCTAAAAAATGATGTATAATTTGTAGGGATGCAGTAAAAACGGAAAAGGGGAATCATAGCTACTGGTATTTATATTTATGGTAACAACACAAAGAAGCTCTCGGTTTTTGGGTGGAAGAAGGGGTTAACAAGATTTATAGTGCAAATGTAAAAAAAAAAGTGTATTAATAATACAGTTTTTTTCCACATTTCTCTTTCTATTTGTCGTGGCTTTTATCGGGGTAATGGTCTCCGGCCCGTACGGAAGGGAGGTTGCCCTGGGAAGACCGGCGGCAGTCGATGTGGCGGCTCGCGTCCTCTGGGTGTTGGCCAAGACTTTGTGGAGATTTCGGGTCTTTGGTTACAGGAGTTCTGATTTGTAATGTTACCAAACTAAATAAAATAATGCAGCTTGTTTCATCCATGTCGGAGCTTTGTACCGGTTCACTAAAGAGGAATGCATATTAAGGTACTCCCTGAGTATATTCTTTCTTCAGAAACCAAAACTCCGCACTTACCCAAGAAAGAAGCTGCAGCCTTGCAGCTGCCGTCTTTCTCCATCCTTAACGATATGATGTCATGCAGTCTATGAAGAGCCGCCGCGGCCTCCGTGGTATAAATGGGCAGGTTGAGGAGGCCAAAGATCTTCTTGTAACAGCCCTATTGATCATCCGTGAAGGCGATCTGGCCCCCCTGTTGTGTAGCAGGGGCCGCCGCCACCCTAGGATACATACAGAAAAAAAACATAGGATGAGCAATCCAGTAATGCTCCAAAATCCACACGGTATACCGCTCCTAAATATACTGATAATATAATATACTGATAATACTGTCCCAGAAAACAGAATCCGCAAATATTACAACTAAAATAAGTAAGAGACCACGCGAAACTAAAAATCACAAATAATCAGGCATCAATAATTAATGTATAAAATGATACCAAACAAGAGCCAAGTCAATGATGAACAATAATAGAAGATCTCGCTGGGGTTTATCCCAGCCTGCGATGTGTCGCTGCGCACGGATTCACCTATAGACAGAACGTAAAGATCGCACACGTTAAACCGCATATGATGGCTGGAGTGGCCCTCAAGCGTTTATTAACCCATTCATCCACATGCCTTCACAATATCCTTAATGTCATGCTGGGCTGGGGGGGCAGTGTACCCGGCTCTTAACCCCTTCTAAAATAAACAGAGAATGTGCAAGCTGATGTAAGGACTGTTAAAAGACGTGAAAGAGTTAATGAGGCTTCTGCACCCCTATATGCAAAGCAGCGAGCCCATCCCCCACACACCGGGCACGAAGCAGCCAATGCCCAGGCCGTGCTGCCAAACGGCACGCTGTACCGGAGCCTGACCCTCCGAGCAGCGCCGTACAGTGGGCAGGGATCCCATCCTGTAAGCGGCGCTGTACACCGTGCACGGAGCCTGCGCTGTGAGCTGCACTGTACAGGGTGCACCGAGTCTGCGCGCTGTACCAGGAAGGACTGTCCGACGGCGCGGGATCGGCGGCATCTTTACCGGCCGCTCAATTCATTCGGTGAGTTATGTTAATTGATACACTGCAGATGAATGATCCGTCTACTCCTGTGACTGTTCTGTATGGGGAAATTATTCCTCCCCGAATCCGCCAGTCCGAGGCTGTTGAGAATATCATATATAATATCATAAGATATACCGGTATATAATATATAATAATGTTGTGCCGGGGCTGGATATTACCCATTCATTATTATGGTTCACGGCGGCGCTGTACTCCATTCCCGTGGGCTGTACACTAGGGGTTCAAGGGGAATGTCGGTTGTAAATTTCCACAGCCCAGCCCCGAGACACAAAGGTCAGTAGTGTGATGTGTGAGGAGCCTGTAATAAAAGACACGGGTGTGTTAGTGTACTCGGCGGGCAGCAGGTATGGAATGGAGCATGTTCTGTGCGTCTCACAATCACATAGGAATGACAGGATGTGTGTGTGGAAAGGAGTATATGGACATTGTATGTTTCTGCTGCAAATATGTTTTTATCCTATAATTTCCTTTTTATTTCCTAGGTGGAAATGGCAGACCCCTGGGAGGAATGTATGGACTTTGCCGTGCAAATAGCAAGGAAGGCAGGCGCTGTATGTATAAAAGCCCATATATATATAATGTATAGAGCAGGCGCTGTATGTATAAAAGCATATATATATATAATGTATAGAGCAGGCGCTGTACGTATAAAATCCTATATATATATATATATATATATAATGTATAGAGCAGGCGCTGTATGTATAAAAGCCCATATATATATATATATATATATATATATATATAATGTATAGAGCAGATACAACTTGATATTTGCTTTTTTTTTATTTTTATAAGGTTGCGTGTAACTCGAAGGCTGGAATGGGTTAAAGTAATATTGTTTGTATTTTGATTATCATTTTTCCTCCCCGTTTCCTCATACACGCCCTGCACTGAAATATTAAACTTTTGTAAATGGGCAAAACCTCTTCAGAAAAGTTAATTAACAGAAATAATGCATTTCTACTTCACCATAACTGGTGTGTTATTTTGTGTGCTCTATGTGTATATGTGTGTTTATATATGAAAGTCAGCAATGACTGAAACGTTGACTTGACTTTGTTTAAATAAAGAGAAGTTGTTAACTTGAAGACCTGGAGTGCTGACCATCCTTTGAGACTGCTTTATACATGCATATATGTATGTATACCGGTGTGTGTGTGTGTATACATATATACTTTATATTACTGAATTATCTACTCGCTTGTTGGTAAACAATATGAAAAGTGATAAAAAAAAAAAACAATAGCGCATTCTCTGTAGATAAGAAATACCTAAGTCTGCAGTATTACTCAACATAATTCAGCCAATTGAATAATATTTATGTTCATTTTAGAAAGTGAACATTCTGTACCTTTTTAATGCTTTATTTTTTTAATGGTTTTTTTTTTTAATATAATCGCAACGCAGTTCCATAAATACATTTTATTTAACAATTGTGGATTCAACTGTAGAGCTTTATGTTACACACTCATCTGGCAGTTTAAGAGTTAATGGCAAATGCTGGCAACATTTTTGTAATTACCAATATATAAAAAAAAAAAAATAGGGTTTCCCCCCCCCCATAATGTTATCAGGCAGCTGCATATCAGTCATTCATCTGGGTTCTATACAGTGAGATAGACAGTGTGAGTAATAGAAGTGTATGGTGGAATGGACTTCATTAGGATTGCCAGAAAGAATCGTGTCAGTGTGGTGATTGCACAGGGGATGTCGCCCAAAAGATCACATGACTGACAACAATGGCGGCCTCCAGGTCTGCAGATACAGGGAGTTTATTGGAGAAAATTAGATAAATGGCGACAGATATAACTGTATACAGTTTTTTTCCCCCATGGACTTCACTAATAAGCCTTCCACAAGCATAGGCCGAGTTGCCTTTGTTTCATGTTTTAAGAAGCTGCTTAGCCATTGGCTATCCGTTTAACCTGCCGTTCTCATTGGTAGATGGTGTGCGCGGCGCTGAAGGAAGAAGTCTCTGTGATGCTGAAAAGTTCCCCCGCGGATCTGGTGACCGCCACCGATCAGAAAGTGGAAGAAATGCTGATCTCGTTAATCAAAGAGAAATACCCATCCCACTGGTGAGGGCGGAAGCAGACCATGCGCAGAAAGCTGTACATGCCATGTCTACCAATAATTTAGCATTTCAAGATTCCAGGCACAGTGAGCTCCTTTATAGCTGGCTGGAAAGTTATCTGTTGACTAATTATTACCATGCGTGTGCAAGGCCGACATAATCAGGGCCACAATCAGAAATCATGGGCCCCAGTACAAAGCTAAAGGCAGGGCCACTCCGTAGCTCCGCCCACTGTTCCACACCTGTTCCGGCCCTTACAGGGGCCAAAAGGGCCCATAACATCTAAATATGGTGAAGTATGCAGTGGGTGAGTGTTGGTCAGTGTGATGGGGCAGCAAGGACCTAGTGCCATAAAATAGACCCCGCAGGCCTAATGCCTCAGAATGGGCCCAAGAGGCCCAGTGCCAAAAAATGATTAAATACATTTTGGAGGGCTAATTCCTGGGCCCTCTGCTTGCCCTGGCCCCCGTACACGATGAGTGGTTGTACCCCACTCATGGAAGCTCTGGGCACAATAGAACCACGCAATGACGTCCTCAGACACAGACTTAGATCCAGGGCAGGATCCATACATGTGAGGAAGGGCCCTCAACGGGGCCTGCAGTCCCCAGACCTAGACCAGCCCCTAGACCTAGCCTAGTTGACCCAGGGTGGAGGTTAATACAGTTGGGTGTTAAACATGTTAAACATGGGACAAGCATAAGGTTATCCTCAAAATAATACAGGACCAAGGCCAAATAAGACTTAAGGTATTCACAACAGGGCATAGTTCTTACCTGCTGTCAGATTCTGTGTCTTTATATAGAATAAAAGGCCCATCATTCATTGTACATTCTAGATAATTCATTGTATCCTTCATTTTCAGCTTTATAGGTGAAGAATCAGTGGCAGCTGGTAAGGGGAGTACTCTCACTGATAGCCCTACTTGGATCATAGATCCCATCGATGGAACTACTAACTTTGTTCACAGGTAAATGATCTTCATTAATCTGGATTAATTGACAAAAGTCAATGTTTTATCACTTTTATTACTATTTGTGTTATTCAACTGTTTGGTACTAAAAGCCTCAAGTAGTCATCTTTATATTCATTCTACTGACATTATAGAAAAGGACATCATGGATTTTGATACCTGAACTCATTCTAGTTGGTTAAGTATCAAGATTCCTGTTTTCCCTTTCTTACAGATGGCATCAGACTACAGCAATATAAAAATTACCAGTTAGAGAAATGCGAGAACTAAGAAAGTGCATGAGAACAGAAACAGCAAAACAGAGTGACATGAAATAAATAACATGTTACATGTATGTGTGTGTATATACCGGTATATTTACAGTAAGGGCTGTTAGAATTCTGCTGCGAGGAGCCGCTTTCAGATGCATCATGTGTGCTAATGAGTATGTGATTGCTGACATGTCCCTTTAAACGGGGAGAAATACCCCATATTATACCCTTAGTATATGTATTATATTTCATGTTTAATGGCAAGGTGTCTTACTTTGTCTTATACACCCCTAAACTCAAGGGCCAGTCATGGGTGCGTTAATCATATGTTTAGTGAGTGGTGTTCTATTAACAGAGGGGATGGAGATGTCAGGAATATATTGTTTGTAAAGAGAAATTTCGGGGCAAAGTGCTACTTTTGGAGTAATCATCAGGGACACCTCCTTGGTCTCCACACTTAGAATCAATAAGTTCTCTGTATACGCACGAGAGTTACTTATAAAAAGTAATTCTAGTGCAAAATATTAAGAGGATCGTTACATGACATTGGCTGGTATGGTTATTACTTATACTAATTTACTAAACTAACTAACTGCAGTAATCTGCACTAGATTTTTTTTATTTAACCCCTACCGTCCTGTGTGTGTAATTTTATTGCAGACATTATGTACAGATAAATATTTTTTTATATTTATTTAGGTTTCCATTTGTGGCTATATCCATTGGTTTTGCTGTCAATAAACAGGTAAGTCGACAAGCAAACCAGGGAGTGGATTATATTAAATACGATATGAAGACTTGTATTATATTCACTGTAAACAAACGGATTCAGAGGTTATAAAGCGACTGGAACAGAAGATTTTGGCAATGTGCGGCTAGATAAACTGAGCCCAGCAGGGCCACACATAGTGCCCTCATTCTTTCCCGAGGTAGCCACGTAGAAGAGGAGCTGGGCAAAAAGTTTCCATTAAACAATTGTGAACCCATCCAAACACTCATATTACATATTAAAAATGAATTATCTGTATCTTTCTGCAGCTCTTAGAATATTTACTCGGTTTGTTGAATACTTAATGTTTTATCGTATATGTTTAAATCTGAAATGTAGAAGGAAATAGCTTTAAATTTATTGTCAATAATAACTTTCTGTGAACTAAAGAAGAAATCCCCCCATTCAACCCATAAACTGTATAGACATATAACGTTAAACCTAAATTGTACATAAAGGCACATACTGTAAAATTACAAGTTTCTCAGCTCATTGCGAACCATAATTAAAGGTTATGTCTAAGTACAGCACTGAAGTCAAGTGTAAAAATATACAATTTAAATGCATGTGCGGGTTATTAATAGGCGGAACAAATAACACATTATAAAAATAGACGTTCTGGATTGAAATGCTACATTCTTCAGCTCCGAAACAGATGGGAGGACCTGCTGTGAACCGCTATGATATTCTTAAAAAAATATTTAAATTGGTGAATCAGATTTAACATTTCAAGGGCTTGTCCCGACTACTAGTAGACATTTTTAAGGATTTCAGTACATATGTTATAAAGTAATATTTTTACATTTAAAACATACATAAATAAAAAAATCACAAAAAAATTACCTATCCATTTTTTGTAGGTAATATATATGTATGTGTGTGTATATATGTATGTGTGTGTATATATGTATGTATATATATATATAATTTATAAAAGTCGTTGTTGATCCAAAAGAAGGCAAATAAACCCAAATTAAAGCTATTTCCAATTGTGCATCATAAAGGAGGAGATATTCCAAAGTGGCAATCTGATTTATTATCTGAATTATACCCCTGTGTATTATTTGCTAGAAAGTAATCTAGCTGATATATAAAGGCATGCATTGACTTTGATAGCACAACAGCCAAGGATAGTAAATTTCACATGTCTATTGCTCTTACTGTAGAAAAAAAGTGCATTTAAGTGAAAATTCCTTTCTTCAAGTGTGAATGAATGACCTCTTGTTCTTTGCGCAATGCCATTAATAAACACATAATCAGAGAGCGGCTGGTATATTCCCTGTATTCGTTTGTATAATGCTCTCATATCTCTCCTAATGTAAACAAATCAATCCTTCCTTGTTCCTTCATAACTAAGGTATTCCATTCCTCTTATTAACTTTGTAGGCGATATCTTCATTTTTTTTTTTCCAAGCTCCATAATATCCTCTTTAAGAACAGACGCATGTTAAACGGAATAGGCTGTCTGTAAACAAATGGAACAAAAGCAAAAAAAAATGTGTATTTGCACAAGTCATATATATATATATATATATATATATATATATATATATATATATATATATTGTGTGTGTGTGTGTGTGTGTATATACATATAATATATATACGTACACACTTACTAATCCATGAGTTAAACATATTTCACCCGTGATAAAAAGAAAAAAAAGTACCTACATGTTGAGCACCGCTGGTAGAAGCCATGGTGTATATAAATATTTACAGGTGGGATCCATTTTCATTTTACGAGGAAGATACTGAATCTATATAGAAATATTTATATTATCTATATTTTGTATTTACTCGTATACAGGTTGAATTTGGGATTGTGTACAGCTGTGTGGAGGATAAAATGTACACTGGCAGGAGAGGAAAGGGATCGTTCTGTAATGGGCAGAAATTACAAGTCTCAGGACAGAAAGGTAGGTGTTGCTTTATACTTGTTAACAGTCTTAGTGTATTTTCATGAGCGCTAGATGTAATACATACACAATAAAGTGTGTGCATATAGAAGAAGAGCGGAGCCGGTGAACCAGGGGGACTCCTTAATTCATCAAACCTGCTGGCATTCACAAAGGAGATTGGGGTAATCTTAAGGGTGTGCGAGATATCCACTAGCACAGATCTCTCTGGCGTTGGCACGTAACACTACATTGTACAAGTAGCTTTCAAACAATGTGCAAGAATGAAAGGGGTAGAGAGAAAACTGATGGAAATATTTATTGATTCCTAAAAATCAATATGGCTAACGTTTTACAGGTTACACTATAATAGAAGGTATATATGATATATAGTAAGTTGAATACGTAGTCTAGAAACATTTTGAGCACAGTGCATTGGTTATAAATGCATTAGGAAAAGGACTTGGTGGTAGAAGCTTACCACTGTTGACAATTCCACCATCCAACTGACAGACCATGTTCGCTGCCATGTGGTGTCACACATGACTCTGCTCTCTCCTTCATCCCTCACATCCTGGGCCTTCGCCTGAAAAACGTCTTCTAAATTCGACCATTCCACACAGAAGAAGCAACCAAAATATGAATCCGCTCCGTTGTGATATCCCATCTGGATTATTGCAACTCCCTACTAACTGCTCTCGTCTTCTCCCCTCTTTCACCTTCCAATCCATCCTCAACACTGCAGCCAGATTAATATTTCTCTTTCAATTCCTCATCTGCTGCTCCACTGTGCCAACCGCTCCACTGGCTCCCCATACCCTCCAGAACCATATTCAAACTCCTGACCTACAGAGCCCTTAACAACTCTGCACCCCTGTACCTCTACCCTTCTATCCATATACACCCCTATCCACTGTATTGCTCCTCTCATGACCAGCGTCTCCCTTCTATTGTTGTTACCTCTTCTCACTCCCGTATCCAGGATTTCCCCCGTACTTTACCCATTCCCCTCCCCATTCCATCAAACTTTCTCGTACGCAAATTTCAAAAGCTCTTCGAAAGCCCACCAAAAGCGTACAAACGATCCTCATAACACTCTCAGCCATCATCCTAATCAAGCCGTTTGAACGACCAACATCCCTACAGATCACCCGGACCCTATTAACTCATCCCCATCCAAGCAGTCCTCTCCTATGGTTTCAGTTCCCCGTCAACCACTGACTAGATTGTAAGCTTACAAGAGCAGGGTCCTCTTCTACTTTTGTACCAGTGTGTTATTGTTTGTGATTATAATTATTGTACTGACAGCGCTATGGAATCTACTGGTGCTATATGAGTAAATGTAATGTAAATAGTAGTAGTAGTAGTAGGGAGTGGGTAGTGCTACAGTTGAAAGGTGATCCTTACATACTTATACATATAAGAGCCCCTGCTGATAACATACTCATCGATTTTGCCACACATTTAGTATACTAATAGATCTAAACAAAATATTGCAAACTACATAATAATAATACATTAACCTTTTTGTAGGGCAAAAAAGGTACGCTGCCACAAGTTTCTACACGCAGTGTTAATATTCACTCAAACCAAACTATTATAAAACACTGAAAATCTGCAATTAAGAGGAATAAAACGCTGAGTCAAAATGTAAAAAGTAGCAGGTGCATATTTTGTAATGTTTTTTTTTTTCTTCTGAAATATATATTTTTTTTTTATTTCTTTTCAGATATAACAAAGTCCATGATAATAACAGAACTGGGGTCAAACCGAAATCCAGAAATTATTAAGATTGTAATGTCCAACATGGAAAGACTATTGTGTATCCCTATCCATGGGTAAGTTTCTTTTTTAATAAAATCCATATTGGTTTTATGTAGAACCCTTTGTTTTGGATAATTCCTGCTTTATTTAATCCAGGGCTGTAGTAATCTAATATTTGACATTTTAAGGTAACAGAATAATATATTAACTTAATGTTCATATAAAGTGTGTGTGTGTATGTATGTATGTGTATATGTGTGTGTATATATATATATATATATATATATATATATATATATATATATATATATATATATATATATATATATATATATATACACTATTACACTCAATAGGCTAACTTTTTAAGGATATTTTAGAAAAAAAAACAGACGCATCTGTGCCATTTTTTTTTATTATTTTTTTAGCCAGACAGAACTTTACAATTGTTTAACTAGATAGATTTCCTGATTCCGGTTTTGCATGATGCCATTTACTTTCTGCCCGGCAGGATCCGAGCGGTGGGCACGGCTGCTGTGAACATGTGTTTGGTGGCGGCAGGAGGCGCCGACGCTTACTATGAGATGGGCATCCATTGCTGGGACATGGCAGCAGCTTCTATCATTGTTACAGAAGCGGGAGGTGTTGTGCTGGATGCGAAAGGTTTGCTATTGAATAACACGTAGCAAACTCTAATGTAAGCTGCAATGGAAAATAACTGAGGCATACGCTTTAAAAACAGTGAAATATTTTTTGTAAAATAATATTCTGCATGTTACAAAAATTCCCTGCGCCTCCTGACTAATATTGGAACATTTACTATTTCTTCACTATAACTATCTATATAACATACAGTATGTAATATTACTGTTAACAAAATATGTTAATCTGATATCAGCGCATGTTTAGTTTACAGTGCTTGCGCTCCAAATCTATATTAAACCCCATGGGAGGTATAGTGTTACATTTATAAATATCGTTTAGTACATTTTGCAGCTTTAGTCCAACACTAAATGAGAATAATAATAATAATATAACGGCAATAATGTTTGTTTTTCTGCCTTCGCAGGAGGGCACTTTGACTTGATGTCGTGCAGAGTGATAGCTGCAAGCAGCAAAGAGATTGGAGAGAGAATAGCCAAAGAACTCCAAATTGTGCCCGTTCAGCGCGATGATGGCAAGAAGAACGAATGATCTCAATCCAGCCGTATCCAATGTGCTTTGCAAAGTTTAGAATATAAGCTGTTACTTTATTGACTATACAGCATAGGAAGGGGGCTCGAGGAGCTGCGAAAGCCCCTTGGCTTGGGTTTGCATTCTACTATATGATGTATTGTTCTGATGCACAGTACTGTGTTGGAGTATGTAGTATCGGCAGCTTTGTCTTAAGCTAAAATGTCACCTGTAATAGTGTTAGACATGCATTCACAGTTAAAAATGTTTATATTTCTGTATAAAATATTTAAAATTTTAACTAATATCTACTCTCAAGGATTTTTCAGCACACTTAGGCCTATGCAACTGTTCCGTATGGCTGAGCCTCAGTTCTTTAAAGTTTATACACTAGAGGAACAAAGCAAAGAATGAAATGATGACCTGAACTATCGAAAAAAAAAAAAAAAAAGTTGGGATAAAAGGCGGCGCAGATTTATTTTCTGAGCTACGCATTTGACAGCCGTATAGTTCAGTACCAAAAAAAAAACCTTGTTCCTGGGCCCGAGATCCAGCCTCCCCAGAATCGGCAGCATACCTTTGATTCATTTAATTATGTTCTTCTTGAAGGCCACTTTTAAGTTAACCTCTTTTAGAATTCCATTTCTGCACTATTCCAGCTCTTAGCCCTGAAAACCAGGAAAAGCTGTACTGATGGAGATGTTTTAACCCTGTAATGCCACAAATGAGTTTGAGACAGTAGGAACTAGGATAATATAACACGCTATTAAGCATTATATGTTCTCAGCTCAGTTCATCTCATGCTCATTCACATTTATTACGGCAATCCCTTAAAAAATGCAAACAGTTCTGTTAGCACTTATTATATCTGAGCTTTATTTATTTTAAGAATCGGGGTAAAGTAAATATTTATCATGGCTTACTGAATATTCCTAAATTGCCTATTTACATTTGCAAACTCATATGTTGAAAGAACAGTTTAAAAGAGCCACGTATGTTTGTGTGACTATTTGTTCATGGAAAGGCTAGTATAACAGAAGAATGTGCTTTCTTGTGTGTATTTTAAGATGGGAAAAAATAAACTACCTTTTCCAAGAATTCTCTTTGAATTATTTTTGTTTCTTTCCGTTACTGAGTTTTTAACCCCTTAAGGACAATGGGCGGTCCCTAAACCCTGAAAACAATCATTTTGAGCCCGTACATGTACGGGCTTTGTTATTAAGGGGTTAAAATGAGAAAAGAGAAGTACAAAGAAAATTAATATACATTATAAGCACTATTTAATACACATTGATATTTTAATAACTAGATGCTATATGTATGTTAGGGAAGTTAACAAGAAAGAGTTAAATAGGTGTAAACAGCTAGAGAGAAAAAGTTAAATACATGCAGCCTAAAATTAACCATTGCTGGGCTTGAATGTGATACAATTATTATTTCTAGTCTGGGGTTTAGTGACTCCTAGCTGAACTTTTCAGGAGTCACACTTAATTGTGAATATTGTCTCTTTTAAACATATGTGTGTTTATATGCATGCATGCGCATCATGCCTTTGTGTGTCTATGTATATCAGTGTATTATTCTACTTTATTTATAAAGCGCCTACAGATTCAGCAGCGTTGGATAACTACATATACAATACAGCAATTGACATACAGATACAAGAGGAATGAAGGGCCCTGTTCCCACAGGAACTTACAATCTAGGTGGAAATAGAGACTGAACTAGTATCTGTACTTCCATCAAATATGCAAAGATTTATTTTTATACTGTCAGCTTTTTAAGTTTTATACAGCTTTATGGGAACTATTGATGGTTCTTAGCTTTGTCTATGGTTCTCTGCCTGTCCTCTTAAATATGATTCCTGGGGACGCACCTTATTGCTGTGACTGCCTGTCGGTGATTTAAAAAAATCTTGCTAATTCACTCTGAGTGTATACTTCAATTGATGATGTGACTCAATCTTGCTGCTTAAATAGCATTACACGGCAGCGTTATCCTGCTTGAGAGGCATGCTGGATTGGTTTTTAGTAATGCATAATAATGACATAATAATGTTTAAACCTCCCTGTCCTACTGAATGCAGTCACTATAAATGCACCTTACTCAGACCAGAAACAGGCAGAGAAGTAGTTCTTATAACAACCACTAGATGGCAGCATTACACTTTGCTTGAACATGTCTCTACTGTGATACTGGGTCAGATAGATTTCTCTAATTATAGATTGTATTATCATGAATAAAGATCCATAGTTTGATAGAAGTACCTGATATAACCTTTTTTTATTTAGTATGGGCATGTTCGTGAGTATGTAGCTGCATTCTAGCACCCATAGAAGCTGGAGTGAGTAGAGGAGATAAGGTTGTCGTTAAAAATATTGAGGTCTTGGGCAAGCCTAGGCTTGTAATCACCCCATGGCTCCCCAGCCCAGCCTTACCCATCATCACAGACCTCCACCTCCATCCGCTGCTGGTAGATGCTGTGCATTCTTACGGAAAATCAGGGGACCCAACGTTTGTTGTGGACCTCTAAGGTACTCTTAGACTTTGTAATGATGGCCATTTAAAGAAAGAGAATGTCAGAGCAAGAAAAGTCTTGCTAGTTGTACCACACATGCATTGCTATGCACAACTATTGAGTTCAAAAAAGGCCTAAATCCAATAAATGCAGCTTTTCCAAGAGATCACAGCTTACTGTCATATCTAAATTCAACTTTGGTGGAAACATTTTCCATGTAACGTACCTGAACCCAGCTCTGCAACTGTCCAAAATCCAGCATAATTACACAGAAAAATACACACTATATGTGTTTTGTCCTTAAATGTATTTATCAACATAATAGAAACATAGAATTTGATGGCAGATAAGAACCACTTGGCACATCTAGCCACATTAGAGGTATAAATGGCAAACCCTATTCTGCTTAGTCTTGTCTTGTATTCAGGATATAATGGAGTGCAGCAACCTCACTAAAATAGTAATTGCTGCCTTCTGCTTATGACGCCTCAGGCCCTCAATTAGATCAAACAAACAAATCGAGAAAAAATCCCCCAGAAAAGGCTAAAGAAATATTCTTACTCTTAAGAACAGTGAGCGATACCATGTATGTATACAAAACAAATCAGTTTAGCCCTTTATTGCTAATTCCAATAGTAAAAATAATAGTACATTCTTCCAAGACACATGACAAAAAAAAAATAAAAACCTCAGTAGCATAGCGGTCACTGACGTGTTTTATTTTATCCATGTTGCTGGACTCATAGATGACTAAGTCCAGTTTTTAATTGTAAACATAGTCTCTCTCACTGTTCTTAAGCATAAGAATATTTATCTAGATTTTTGGGGGATTTTTTATTGTCTTGTATTCAGGATAGCCTTATGTCTATCCCATGTTATGTTTTAACTCTCTCACTGTATTAACCTCTACTATGGCGTTATATAATTAATACATACCGTAAGGAAGAAGCAGCCATTTAAGACACTCCAATTGTATGTAAATATTAATAAAACTGGTTAAACACCTCATTCTTGGTTGCCCAGTGTGGCAAGTCCAGCCAAGCAAGGCTCGAGGCAAATCTGGCAGGTAGCATGTAAATCGTTTCATTCCATTCATTCATTCATTCATTCATTCATTCAATTTGTGGTTTATACCGGTGTTTACTCGCTACAATATCTAGATCATGAGATGATCCTAAACCTTATACTAGATTTCTCTAAAATAGAATAACTAAAAATGAAATAAAAGTTAAATAAAAAATATAGCTGACAAAGTTACACCTTTGTTTTTGACACTTTATTCAAGATATTGTTTTTAATATCCCAGTGGGTGATGAACCAGCATAGCTGAGCTGGATGAGCTTACTGTAATGAACCAGTAAAGCCACACTGGAATATTTTCTGCCTTAAGAGATCTAAGCCAGATAATGTATGTTCATTTTACGGTACAATCACGAATTTTCCATAGATTGATGAATACACAATTTATATTATTGCATTTAATCAGTATGTCCCACTTAAATGTGTTAATTGTGATTTCTTAACACTTGTTTTTTCACAAAACTGTTTTTCTAATTACATTATCAATTATTTTATTAGTGACACTTATTTGTATACCACTTTGAGCATTTATTAATAATAATAGGTTTTCCACTAGACAAGTATGCTCCGCATTCTGGATTACCCATTATAAAAAATACATAGCCCCTTCAGTATGATTGCTCTTTTTTTATTAAAAAATATAATCTGATTATCAGTAAGTATTGGTTTAATGTTTGCTTCTTTAATCCATCTGTTGAAAGGTGCTTTCATTGGTCAGCACTACATAAAGGTTCATTTTCTTTGCTAATGAAAATGCCAGAAAGAGAAAAAAAGTGCTTTCACACACACTCATACTCTGAAGTCATAATAAATTCTGGCTTGAGGCATTAACAGAGCGTCAAGCTGACAAGGTTTAAAGTTCGTATTGTTCTGTATTCAAGTTAAAATCTGCAGGACTTGGTACAAACAAGAATGTCGGCTCATGAAACGCACTTTATGAGCTTCTCCCTAATAGGATTTCACTTCAGAAGTCCTGTTTCTCTTGGTTTGCAGGAGTTTAGGCGTAGACCTCCTTCCAAGCTAATAGTTCATGGGGGGGGGTTGGGATACCTAAAAAAAAGTTAGGATACTTGGTTCCCATTTTTTCACCATAATTCATATCGTATCTGCTGCGGCTTTAGGTAGTAGCCTGAGTTGCCTTGTGGTTAATCATGATTTGAGGCCGGTGAAGAACAGGGTCCAGTCTTCTGTCTGGAGAACCAGGATCAGGTGGCTAGCACTTGCTGGCACCCCGGAAAATGTCCCCTATATGTGGAAGTAGGTCTGGCTCCTGCCTGGGGTACCATAGAAGCCTCGGCAATGTGTAGGACACACACACAAGAGGTAAATACCGTATTTGCTTGATTATAAGACAAGGTTTTTTTCAGAGCAAATGCTCTGAAAAATACCCCTCGTCTTATAATCGGAGTAGTCTTATAATCAGACCTCAAATAGGTCTGACTATGAGACTAAGATCCAGATCCCCCGCAGCGATGCAGGGGACCTGGATCCTCCTGCCCCCCCCAACTTACCGATATACTTCTGAGTCCCCGGTGTGTAGCTGGGGCAGCGTGTAGTTCAGAGTTCCCCTCACCGGGAAATTCTCTCTGACAGCCGGGGAAGATCTGTGCAATGGACGCAGACAACCCCCACTGCTAACCGCACCGCCCCCCGGCTGCAGCGGAAGTTGTCTACGCTAATCGTGTAGAGCTCTACACGCTGCCCGGACTACGCACCGGGGACTCAGAAGCACCGGTAAGTTTTTTTTTGGGGGGGTGTTAAATGGGGGGCATTTAGTTGAAAAATCTTTTACTCATCTATGAAAGGTAATGAAAAAACCTGCTAAATAGATTATACTATTTGTCCTGAGTTTGGAAATACACAATGTTTTTATGTTTTTTTTTGCTTTTTTCTACACATTATGGGGCAATAAGTACAGGTAGCGTTTTGCTATTTCAAAGCCATTTTTTCCAAATCTGGTAATTCTTCCCCCCATGTGCCATTTCGGGTATCTTTGAAGCTGGCCCACGCAATTTACCCCATCAAGTCATATATTTTTGAAAACTAGACAGCCCGGGTTTTCCAAATGCTAGTATTTTAACCCTTTCCAAGCACTAATTCTACCATCAGCCTTGGTCAAACTTTATGGTAGTAATTTTTTTTGCATTTGTTTTTTCACACACATTTTACTTCAGGTATGAATTTAAAGGTTCTCGTATATGTCATAAAACACCCCAATATGTGTTCAGCAACATCTCCTGAGCGCAGCGATACCCCACATGAATGATTTTGCCTGGCTGTTTGGGGGCAAAAGGGCCACATTTGGGGCATGCACATTTTTCAATGTTGAACTTTGGCATTTGGGGATCCACTGCCCATGCCCTATTTGGTACATCTTTGAGCCGGGCCATTTCAGTGTTAGGGTTAAAAAACATAGTTCACATAGTTTACATGAATTATCATTTACTAGTAAAACTTTTTTTCCTATAGGGTCGTCTTATATTCAGGCTTTTTCTTTTTTTCCTTAATTAATATTCAGATTTTGGGGGGTCGTCTTACAATCAAGCAAATACGGTACCTGCCTACATTGTACATTTTAAAGAAGACATGATGTGTGTGTTGGTGGGGTGTTGCTGTGTGTCCTTGGACCTACTCTGGTCTAGAAATGTCATTCTGTCTAGATCCTGGCACTTCAAAGCCAGCAGCCAACAAATTATATGTGTGGCCAATGGCTGAATATGACAGCCTACGCCTTCCGTTTTTCTGCTCACGTAGCGTGTGGCTGGGCCTGGTATTGAGGCATTTCATATAAATCAATAACTTTAATAAGCATGTACATCAAAACATCAAGCAGTTTATCTGAGTTTGTACTGAGGAGTGCAGCCACTTTAGATCCGAGGTACGATGGCCTTCTAGCCTACTTGGCTTTTACTGAACCGACCCGCAAACGCACGATTCTGCCATACAATGCCTTTTCTCTCCCTATTTCCGTTTTTCCCCATTCATCTTGAAATTCACTTACGTTAACTTACGTTATTTGGAAGGCAATAATCATAGGATGTCTAACTGTTCAAGTTGGCAGTGATATTTGGTACCATAATTAAAACAAATTCAACAAGAATGTGAACAGCTTGTCCTTGCATACTTGGACAGTCATTGTTGTTGAGTGAAATTAGACCAAAGGTATATCATTAAAAATCAGCTAACAATATAGGAAAGACAAAAACAGGAACTCCAACGCTGACCTCAGTCTTGTTTAGGAACGAAGATAAAGCTGACCTTTTAACCTACTAAATAAAAGCTCAATGTACGCTAAGGGAAGAAAGCAGCATCCAGAAACGCTCTAACAGCAAACCAAATACTCGCTCTCTTCTATGTCTTCAAAACTAGAAATAACTACTTATTAAGTGATTTATGTGACATCATCAAAAATACAAAACGCGACGCTCACTTTTATACGCACATACAATAAAACAAGGAATTAGTGCACACCCAGCAAATATATACTGCAGTGCAAACATTATTTAATGCAATCTAACTAAAGCTTAATATTGGGGATTCCATCACAATATATATATAGTGCTTAGCCCCCTACTACGTCAAACTATCCCGACCTTGGGGAGTCCTATCTCATTTTGGTTACCAAGGAGCTGAATCAGCGCTTCTGCATTACTTTAAACCCACTGAGACTGCCATATAAAGCCCTCTCTGGACACCACTAATGAGGCATCTACATGGTAGGAAGAGCGGTTAACCCAGAAGTCAAGACGTCAAAAAATATACAAAAAGTGAATTCTCACTCATGGGTTAAGCTCTCCTCCGACTACACAGACCCCCCATTAACGGTGTCCAGACAGGGCTATAAATCCCAGTGGGTTGAAATTACTGCAGTGCCTCTGATTCAGCTCCATGGTAAGCGAGGCATATTGGGATTAGATAGGACTTGCCCAGATTGTGAGACCCCGATGTGCTCATGGGCTAAGCAATATACAAGTATTTAGCGTGACGGCATCCCCAATATTTATGTTTCTAAACAGTATTGTGGAACGGGTTTGCTGAGCACGCACTGATTCATGGCTTTGTTTTATCACAATGCACAAAAGTCAATTATCACTTGTAAATTACCTTTTTAATGAGCATTTTTGTTTCTAATAATTTTCTGCCCTTGTATGTTGCAAGAATGCTGAGGCCCTCAGGTTTTTTTGAACTTTGGGTCATACTCTCCTCTGATGTTGCTATAATATAATTCACTTTTATTAATAGGCCGAATGGGATACCAATGTATGCAGTTAATATTTATTTTTATGTGTCCAGCCACTGGGCATCCTTTTCCAATAACATTTTATAGTACAGTACGACACAAAAATGTACCCCCTGTCTTTAATTTAACACGTTTTATATTTGTCATTAAATGGCAGTGGGTATAAAAAATAAACACATTGAGTTCCATTGGGTTTTCTTTTCTTTAATTTCCGTCAGAATCTCTCTTAGAATCTACTTTATGGTGTAAATGATTGTGAGGTTCTTTCAAGAACCCATACTTGACTTCTAGGCCATTAAGAGGTACGGCTAGAATACAATGAACCGGACCAAGTCAGCAATACATATTCTACAACTTCAGTCAATGTAACTGATTTAACTCAAAGTCTGACCTAAAGGAAATGGCTGGGCAAAAATCCACATATACCTACGAAAGCCAAAACGTTAGGCACATTAGATATCATTTTTAGCACTGTGATTATCTGATTCCCACAATTTGCTGAGATTCAGGTGAAGAAGAGGAGACACTTCAGCCATCATAGTTACTTTAATGCATATGATGGCTGAGTGTCCTCTTTAAATGGCGAATACATGGAGGAACGCAGAACGATCCCCCCATGCGTGTGTTTCTTTCCCCACCCTCCAGCTCCTAAGCTTGCAGGAGGCTTGTTCAGCCAAACACGTATCCTGCTTGCCAGTACTCACGTCCAGCCAGCCCCGCTAGAGCTCCAGACGGTTGAAAGACCCCCTGTTAGCATGCGCACAAAGCGCTCTGATTTATTTCTTGCCAAGGAGGCCAAACAGCACAGGGGGCCGTGTGCTGCATTCTGGACCTGCAGCTTCTTCTTTCAGCAAACAAATGCATATCTAAATACTAACAAAGTTCTTTTTATATGCATCTTTCATTGGTCGGGGCAGCATAGGGACACTGAAGTATCCCTTTTAGCAAAGTTTTGCTCATAGTGAAATATTTTTAGTCTGATTTTTGTGGATATAACTATTGATTTATATTAATAAATGGCTGTAACCAACAGAGAGCTTGTAGGTAATCAGCACAAATTCATATAAACTGGTTAAATAAGTCAAATTCCCATCTCTTTGACCTTTCCCTTACGAAAAAATTACTGCAGTTTTTCTGAAGTAATACTGCAGTTTTTTGGACATGAAAAAACTGCAATAGTGCACTTTTACTGCAGTTTTACTGCATTTGTACTTCACTGTACTGCAGTTTTACTGCAGTTATTTTTGTACGGAAGTACAAATGCAATAAAGCTGCAGTACATTGAAGTACAACTGTAGGTTTGCAATATAAAAAAAAAGTGCGGTAAATGTGCAGTAAAACTGCAGTACCGTGAAGTACAAATGCAGTAAAACTGCAGTAAATGTGTAGTAATACTGCAGTAAAAGTACAGTATTGCAGTTTTTTCATGTCCAAAAAACTGCAGTATTACTTCAGAAAAACTGCAGTAATTTTTTCGTAAGGGTTTGACTAAAAAAAGAAACATTTTTCAGCAGAAGAGGAAGTAGACATGTCATATGACTAACTTAATTGCACAATGAAGACACATTATTATCATTTTACGCAATTATCCGATATTCCAGTTTCTTTAACATTAGCAGGAGTGTTTCATAAGCCGCTTTTATGTGTACAGTCTCCACAATGTATAAATCAAAAGAAGTTTAGCATGATTGCTATATTTATATATTCTGGAGAGTTTACTCCAGGTCCAGTGTCCATTTGTTTCTTCGGTTTAGAAGAGTACATCAGAGCCAGAGAAGCACAGCTGAAAGAAGCATTTGCTAAAAGAAGATATTGATCCATTCTCAGCACCTGGAGAAGATACCAGCCAAAGCTGCCAACCTTTAGATAAGAGATCCTGAAACATTGTGTGTACTATAACAGTTCTCATCATAAGTTAGTAGTGTCATCCTCATCATTTATATCAAGATAGTGCTGCCAACTGCATTCAGGGGCCCCACCTAAGTGCACCACCATTCTCCTGGGTAATAAGGGATTGGATTTCTGCAGTTGGGAACCGACTACGCTTGGGGGAGGGGGGTATACCGTAAAAAGTGTGTGTGAGCTTGTATGTCTATGCATAAAAGTGTATGTGAGCATGGATGTCTATATATAAGTGTGTGTGTGGGAATGAATGTCTATGTATATGTGCGTGTGAGCATGAATGTCTATGTATATGTGTGTGTGAGCATGAAGGTCTATGTATATGCGTGTGTGAGCATGGATGTCGTTGTGTAATTGTTTATGTGTAAGCATGTATGTGTAAGTGGTGTGCAGTGGCGTGTGTGTTAGCATGAGTGTGTAAAATGAGTGTGAAAGGGCATTTTAATGACAAGCTGTTTGAGGGCAATTGTGGCACAAACCAGCTGTTTGGGGGCAAAGATGGCACAGATAAGCTGTTTGGGGGCACTGACATGCTGGGGCAACGATGGCACTGGTAAGCTGCTTGGGACAAAGGTGGCACTCAGAAGCTGTTTTTATGAGAGAAATAAACTGTATCACCAGCATTTTTTACCAGAACTTCAAATTCAGGTCACAAGGGTATTAACAAATTTCAACAACTAAATAACTTTGGGATAACTTTGAAGAACAAGAACAAGACCTCACAGGTACCTTCTTCAGATGTAACATATTAATTTACGTTGAGAAAAAGTCACACATTCACTAGATGTAAAACATACCAGTCTTGAAATGTTTTTGGATTCTATATTTTTGACATCTGGTTTGAGCTTAATCCTCCACTAAAGATCTCTTCCACCTCTTGAAACAAAACTGCAACAAAGAAAATGTACAGCCATTCAAAAAACTCAGGTTAGGCGCCTGCTATCTCATTGCTAATGAATAAATGCTATTATTAATGCTAATAAATAAAGTCATAGCCATGACAAGCAAAAGCACCTTATCCAAAGGTTTCTCAAACATCGACGTTGTTTAATATACTTCGATGCCATCTCTAGGTACTGGGGATACCAACAATAAGTAATATGTGGGTCTGTTACAGAGTGAGAAAATGTATATCAGTTGACTAAATCAAAGTTGGTGCAATTCATGATTCAGGGGCTGGGCACAGAAACATTTATTTATTACATGATCACTTAACATTTGCTAAATTATCAAATTTTCTAAACTGAAGCTGACAAGCCTCAACATTTTCTTGGTGGAGAACATGTTATTGAAAAACCCTGTTCTTGAGCAAGCTAAATGAGCCACCACAAGAAAAGACGCAGTGCACCCAAACACATGCCATGAATCATAAGTCGGAGTCAGAGTCTGAAATATGTTCACACAGACTAAAAAAAAAAACATTTTTATCATTTTCAATACAGGACAGGCAGCAAAACACTTTCCATATTTACTTATTTAAAGCATTTAGTAAAGCATAATATCCAGTACCGTGATCATGTGCAGGTTAATGGTTTTCAGCATTTTACGTGGCTGTTACAATAACATATGATATGGTAGGATGCCTTTTTCAGACACAGATTTCACATTTTATTGTGAAAATATTTTCGGATGATTCCTCTCATTCTTTAGTTAAGAATTTTTAAGATAATACATTGCTTATCTTAAGAAGGGGTTTCCAACACTTGGAATAAGTAAGAAACTGATTTAACTCATACTCTGCATTGATACTGGTATTGCTATATACAGGGGCGTAACTAGAAACCTCAGGGCCCCGGTGCGAGAATCTGTTAAGGGCCCCCCCAACCCATCTATCCCTTTCTCACTATCTCCCTTCTCCCTCCCTACTCCCCTTCTCACGATCTCCCCTCTCCCTCCCTACCCCCTTCTCACGATCTACCCTCTCCCTCCCTACCCCCTTCTCACGAACTACCCTCTCCCTCCCTACCCCCGCTTCTCACGATCTACCCTCTCCCTCCCTACCCCCCCTTCTCACGATCTACACTCTCCCTCCCTACCCCACTTCTCACGATCTACCCTCTCCCTCCCTACCCCCCTTCTCACGATCTACCCACTCCCTCCCTACCCCCCCATTCTCACGATCTACCCACTCCCTCCCTACCCCCCTTTGTAGGTCACTTACCGTCAACTCCTGTGTTGGGAACGTGAGGCGTTTGTCTCGGGTGCTGGCGCTTCACTGCTGAGCGTAAAGCGCCGACACCCGAGACAAACGCCTCACGCTCCCAACACTGCACTCTGGGCAGCGCTGAGGCAGGCGGCGGCGGCAGCGGCGGGGAGCAGAGGAGTCCTGGATTTCTGTCAGTCAGGGGGGCCCAAAAGGTGCCGAGCGGTCGTTTTCAGCAACCGCTCGGCACCCCTTGGCCCCCCTGACTGGCAGAACTCCAGGGCCCGGTCGCAGTCGTGACCCCTGCGACCCCGGTAGTTCTGCCACTGGCTATATATTTTTTAACATATATCACCCAAGCAGTGATTGAAATATGGAGAGTATATTGGAAGAAGACAGAATTGAAGAAATATCTGTTATTTTGCTCAATGCAGTGAGATCTGCTGTAGGCAACCCACTACGGCCACTGACCAGTCAACTACAGCAGTAACCCCTCGATCAACGTGGGACCTTTTTATATCGATGACATACCAGGTACGTCATTGGTCCTCTAGTGACATATTTTGTTCACAATGCATCTGGTGCGTCATAAGTAAAAGAAAAAAAGAAAAGGTTCCATGTCGATTGCGGGGTCACCATTGTAGCTGACTGCTCTGTGGTGCCCCTGCACTTCCATGCCAATCAAACCCACTAATACAGTTAAATGGCAAAGGCATTGCTTGTAAGCACTGTCTCTGTTCTCTGTCTCTCTTCCTCACAGTGTGATCATGACCTGGAGAGAGACAGAAAACAGGTTTAAAAAAAAAAAAATTTCATCTGACCCTAAGGGGTTAATTTTTATATGTTAAAAAATATAGAGTAAATAACAGTTGAAGACAGACATAGCAAAAACACTTAAATTGCTCTGTTCAATTTGCTCAATCGTTTAAATGGGAGAGGCTCACCAAGCTTGGGTCTTTGTAATAAATAGTGATCCAGCGAGTTGAAATACTAAAACTTCCCATTTAGGTGAACAGGATTTATGGGCAGATTATAATATGCCGGGATAAGGGTACCCCTTATAATAAAAACTTCAGGATATATAAGCTAGAAATACGCATCATGAATGATACAGGTCTCTACTGGGCTATACTAGTCTTCCTTTTATCAACATTTATAATTATTAATTTGATTTATTTTACCGTTATTTCCATAGACACATTTGTTATTGTATTTACCAAAAACAGTATATGTATAAATGTAAATTATTTGGATTTTGGTCCACATTCCCTGCGGTTTTCAAATAACAGATGCGATTGAAATAGTGAAAAAAATATTATTAAGAGCTTGACTGTGGAATGATTGCTGCTGTTATTATACTGCGAAAGATTTCCAAAGTCAGCACAATGAAACCAAACATTCGTTACAAAGGTGAATTAGACATAAGCGCTTGGACACAGTAAAGCTATATCTTGGAGACGAAGTATGCAATGTTTTAACAGATTGCAAAACAACAAAGATAGAGAAAGGAAAATATGACTTACTTGAACTTTGCAAAACTTTCCAAAACTATTGCATTTGCACCCTGAGAATAATCTACCACAAGCCGCTATGAAATAGAGACATTTTTAATTCAGCTGAAAAAGCAAACTGGAATGGTTTATTGAAAATAACATTTTAAAACCCAAATATTTATGTTTGCATTTCTCGGTCATAGTGATGTCCCCCAGGCCTGCTCCAGCAGCAGATCAGGTGCTGCCCGGCGCGCCACCATGGCCCACGCTGCATGAGCCTCTCATATCCGGCCATCGGTGCACTTTAAGGCCCCGGTCACATACAGTACGAGTATTCTAAGGTCTCAGTATAAAGATACGTCTGCTCTTGTAGTGTCCCTTACGGGTGCCAAGCGTCCTTCGTATCAGGAAGAGCAGCATAATACAACAAGGATTTTGGCCGTTCTTCAGAAAGTCCACCTGGGTGGCAGGACACAGAGTTTATTTTTTATTTATTTATCTGTGTCTACATGCTCTACACAGTTAAGAAGGACAATGATAAAAATGACTTATCCTTTCCATTTGGATTTTTAGTGTTATTAAGTAAATACTCGGTAGTCTGATTAAATAATTCCAACATTCCCCATCCTAACAAAATAAGAAACAATCCTAGACTGGGCTGTCCAAGCACAGATTAGGCAATTGAAACACTTTCTGCTGATGGATTGCCAAGGACTTGACGTGAGAACATGCCATTGATATATTTACTGGTATATGTACGGTATATATCCCATCAACTAACTGGTTATGTTTTAAACCTCTCATAGAAAGACTAAAACACAATTGTTTCTGCCTCTATGGCTTGTGGCAGAAATAAATAGCACATCCATTTGGCTATCTGTATAAGTGCCGGGTAACCAACAGCAAAGAATCAAAACCACTGCTAATCAGTCATTGTAAAAGAAAGCCCAGATTGCTTGCTTTGTGTCAGTAATAGCTTGAGAGACAAATACTAAAGTTTGCTATCTACAAAAAAAATTTGTTCGCAATAACTGAAAACTCTTGTGTGTTTATTTAATTGTTACTCAAATTATTCTTGGTATAGCATTTCCGAATCTCAGCCTTCCCAGGCAAATCCCTCACCTATAAGCCCTGTGCCAGAAAACCCTAGGCACCAATTAATGTAAGATTTCTTGCATAGGTTCTGATTCTCCTAAAACCAAAATGTGAGTAGTGAGTTCCATACACACTTCAGCGTCAACAGCAACATTGCTTCTAATTTTGCATTAAATGGAAAAACGTTAATACTTCTTTCTCCTATACGAAAGTATATAATACGACATACTGGCAACTTTGGCCTGGGTATTGGAAAAGCCTTATAATAGCCTTAGAAGGAGCTTTGCAAAAGAATCTATGCATTATGGTCAGCACCACGGATGACAAATGCGCATATACTCTTGAATCCACCAAATAATCCAAAACCAACTCTTATTGTAGAATGATCTTTAATTCTGTGCAGCCAGACCAGCTTACTAGGCGAGAGAACGCTGTGTTTCTAATGGAACTCATAGTAATGTCAACCCTTTCACAGCTTTATTTGGTAAGCTTAATATGTTAGTATACTTGAGCTGTAGGATACTGTTAAATTGTATCACTTTGGCTATGAACACACTTTCCTTGATTGTATACCAATGGCCATGATGAACACATCAGCTGCTTTAATACTGAGACAAAGAGCCACCTTTGCCCTACATTTTACGCTGTGCAAATACTTCAACCGCAGAACTAATGATCACTGATTCCAGGCGGTAGCTTTAACAATAGATCTATCTGCCTGTAAATGTGTCTGCTCTGCAGCTGTGATGGCGAGACTTGCGTTGAGAAGTGGTCCGGTGTAGGAAGCCGGGATAGAGGAGGAATACTTGACTATTTTCCCCCTTCAATCCTGCAGGAAAAGTTTGATGTCATGTTAGTAAGGAGATGGTTACGATGACTTCATACATAGCAGAGCTTTGCAGAAGTTTGGAGCTGTGTGTTTGTAAAGTATTTCTGTTTCATTAAACTGCTGGTGTTTTGCTGACTGCGGTTAGAGCGATGCGCTCTCAGCCATTCAGCTCATGAAAACCTCATGTGGGGTGATGACAAGGCTGCTTTGTGAATGGAGCCCCGCGTGGAGAGTGTCGTGATCCGACATATCACACTGATAGTACCATGCCAAACAAAGAGGGCTTTGTTGCTAAATAGAAAATCAGAGAAACTGACACGTAGAAAATAAAAGCTGACACCTACTGTTTAACGCAGCCAAGCTGGAAAGTCGGCTGCTGGTGGAATCAATGTTGTCCTAACATAAAGATAAGGATTTTATATCTTGAATTATCCAGATTCTCCTCGTTCTTGTAGCAATGATGATTGTTAGATTATGCTTGTAGCTAAGGCTCGTTGCAGAGCAATGTATTCTTTATAGCTCTTAAGTGTATGGAACTAAATCCTTCTCTATAGTCTTAAATAAAAGATACACTATATGGCGTGTGCGTTTAGCAGTTTCCCAATGTGCCATACTCTTCTCTTATGTCTCATCATTTGTTTACCCTAAACAAAGCAAGCAACAATCATCATTCAGAACCTTACACCATACAGGATTTTGGATATATTTTCATGCTTGCCACCATTTATAAGCGTGCAGTACAATCATAGGACCGTTGGCCCAATGATTCTTACCACTGATTGGTTGCTTAAAGTATCCAATCAGTGGCAGAAAAGCACTTTCAATGATATAAATGGCAGCGTTGTGCCCAAATATACATGGAGAGAGGTTTTGTCAGAACACCCCGCACCATTAGCCAAGGCAGTGCTGGGGTAGACAGGCGTTAACTATATTACGATCCAGGACACGTGTTCATCTAGTCACGCAAACTAACTGGAGGGTGGGCAAAGGGCCAATTAATTTGCATGGGACACAACACATACATTTAAAGGGACCCTTGAAATATTATATGCTTAAAGTACCCTATTAAACTGTTTCAGTGAAATCAGTAAGAGGGCAGTTTTAGGTACTGTAATTCTGACATCTTATTAATGTAATGAAATAGAACAGATACAATGATACTTATCTTCATGGATAGGCAAAGTATCAAAGCATCCGTACAAGGATACCATCATCTGTGGCAAGGTTTGTGAGGGTCCATAGAATTCATTTAATTGTCCACCATGGGCCTCAGTAAATGTCCACCATGAGCAATCCCTTACAAAAAAATACTGCAGTTTTTCTGAAGTAATACTGCAGTTTTTTGGACATGAAAAAACTGCAATACTGCACTTTTACTGCAGTATTACTGCACATTTACTGCACTTTTTTTTATATTGCAAACCTACAGTTGTACTTCAATATACTGCAGCTTTATTGCATTTGTACTTCCGTACAAAAATAACTGCAGTAAAACTGCAGTACAGTGAAGTACAAATGCAGTAAAACTGCAGTAAATGCGCAGTAATACTGCAGTAAAAGTGCAGTATTGCAGTTTTTTCATGTCCAAAAAACTGCAGTATTACTTCAGAAAAACTGCAGTAATTTTTTCGTAGAGAATGTTGGTGGCTTGTCCTATCCCTGCTTATTTTACTGTACATTTGATACTTACTTTCAACATATTTCATGAACCGTTTCCCTCCAAACCCATCTATGTATGATTTGATGAAAAGAAGCCTGGTTTGAGTTTAGTAGTTAGTTCTAATCAGTGCAAAACAGGCATCCTAATTTACAGTATTATTGCACCCAACCCTTGATTTTTAAAACACAGGAACGCTTTGACATGTCAGCTTTGATCACTATTTTAATTCTTTTAATGGGTCATTAATGTGACAGTTCTTAAACTTCACTGAGCAGTCCCATCTCCAAAGGTGAGGGCAGGTGACAATGAATGGAGTACTTCTGAGCTTTTTTCTCCCATGTTTCCTTGGCCCTGAATTCCATTCCCACTGTGAGCATCTCTGTCTGGTGCACTAATCACCGCTGGAATGCCAGGATTAAGAAGTGCTCATTAGACCACGAAAAGCAACTTCCACAGTCATCAGAAAGTAGTTGTGACAAACCTAAATCCACTGTGGAATTCTTGCTAATATAAGGTTTTAGAACCTTCTATAATACATGATTTTAGAAAGTTATATTTATCACGTTTGTTTTTGGAGTTGCACCACATGTACGTCGCCCACATTGTTTAGGTATTTGGATTTTATGGTGCCTTTATGGGATTTTTTTTAAATGAATTTATTGATTCAACCAACTCACCACTTATGGCTTTCCATCTTAGATCCTGCCACTTATAGCCACAATGAGCAACAGTGCCCATCGGGACCCCACAAAAGTCAAGTCGCCCAGGGCTCTGCACCCCACTAGGCATGGCCCCTCAGGTACGCACAGCAAGTGTAGGGCCACAGCAAGGAAATTTGGGTCTTCTCTTTCTGTTCATGAAATGTGCTTCATTGCATTTTGGAATCTGAACCATGAAACACGACCATCTTAAACACATCAAATGACACGTTCAATGAATAATATTACCTCTATTTATTATTGTCAAAGTTAATTAAATTCCACAAGTTCAGATGTAGCCATGGTGACTTTTCTAACAATTTCTGGGCAATATTACCACTTTACAACAAAAGAGGTGCATAGGGATAGTTCTGTAACATTCATTTAGCTAATTAACTGAGTCAGCTGTGCAGAATGGGTTTTTATTTATACGAGAGACAAAGGGCCGCATAGAACAAAGGCCCCAAATCCAATTGGTACTGTAATGCAAGCATATTACTGTGGTTATGCTACCTTTGGGTTTCCTTTGTGTGCGTGCGTTAATAGGCATTTTAACATGAACCAGGTCTAGGCCCATGTTTACTATTTATCATTATCTCAAAATATTTTACGAGGAGTCTCTAATATACAATTTAAAGATAGGGACATTAATGTCTCACTAGAATGATGACATATTGGCATACCTGGGAACTCTCCCGGTTTGGCCTGGAGAACGCAGGGAGAAGGGCTGCTTTTCTGGTTCTCCGAATTCTCGTGTCGTGTGAGCGGGGTACTGACATGCCCGACTCCGCACCCATTTTCCCTTTAAATGTGGGTGGACAGTCCTGGTCATGTCCCGCAAGGGTAGGCTCTGGGTAGCCGAAGCCCACCAGTTCCCGGGTATACATATTGGTCATACACAGAAATATGCTACTTCATGCTTTGTAAGCTTACTTGTAAAATCTCATATATAATGCTCATTTTAAACACAGAACCATAGAAGTTGATGGCAGATAAGAGCCATGATGCCCATCTGTTTTGTCCCTTCTTCCATTTCACTTAGACAGGGCCAGCATGGGGATAGCAGATTTCTGTCTACATTCTCCAGGGGCTTTAGTCTAGAAGGGATCCAAAATAACCCGAAGAATAGGACTTTCTATGTCCAAATGACAAAAAAGGGACACTTTTTCTTTTTAGGATGTGTAGTTGGTGTGACTTGGGGAAGGGGCTTTAGTGAGACTTTTCATGTAATTTTGTGGTCTATTTTCCGTGGTTTGGGTGATTTAAAAGAAGAAGAAAGTATTTAATTTACACAGTTTGATCATATTTCTGCACTTGTAAAAAAGGATGGCATCACAGGATGAAAGATGAACAGAGGGATTTAGGTCCCTAAAGAGGGTTCAGCTCAAACGCCATGCAGATCTATTTTCCCAGTATCCAAGATCATGCTTCTAACGCAATAGTGCAGTTGCCCAAGTGCAAGGAATGATATAATTCAATATTTATATAATGCTATAAATATTTATTTACCTTTCGCATGCATAAGACTGCTTGGCATCTAAAAAATAAAACATTCAATATTGTGTGGTCTCCCTACAGCTAATATATTGACCTGCTCTACTGACATAATGAAAGCTATACGTTGATTGTAGATTAGTTGCAGATTACAATTGAAATTATTCTAACTTTTTAACTTTTAAGTCATAATAGATTTTGCTCATGTTTTAATATGTTTTGCAAAAAAGTACACCATGTCTCTTTGTCTAATTGCTGATCAGACAATTATGAAACATGCCTTCATGGCTGTTTCACCCCAATTTCCATAGTGTAATCTATATAATCTATGGGTTGTAACAATTCCAATATTGCAACATGACATGATGGCGCACACAACCCAAATTTTAAGGGATCAAAGTCCAGGGATATTTACATTTATTTGTACTAGAGTGTAAGAAATCATTATTAGAATATAGAATTAGAATGTTAGAGTATAGAAAAATAAGGATTAAACCACTCTTTACAAAAAACCCAAAGGGTGTTAACAGATTGAATACAAGATTATGCAATATTTATTAAGGTTACTACAAGTCAAACCTTTAATTACATAAACAAGGAAAAGGAAAGATAACTCTTCCCATCAAGGTCATTCCAGTTTTTCTTCCCACAAGTGATGATGATTATGCAGTGATTCAAAATTGACTTGGGGAGAGGAGAAGAGCACATACTGGAGCCAAAGCCAGAATCTCCATCAGTGGTCAATATGGAATCCATGGCTTCTCGTACGGTGAACACAAGCTGCAAAAGCAACATTTAGGGACATTTTTTTTAAATGTATTTCATAAGTAAAGACTGTGAATAAACAAAGAGCCCTGTAAATAATTGAATGCCAGCCATACATTTAATTGTGCCAAAAATAAGAATGGCGTCAGCCCCTTACATACAAAAATGTTAGCACCCCTGTCATACAAAAATATCTTGCCAGCCTTGTCATGCCAATAATAACATCTCCAAAAACATTCTGGCACCACCTTCATACCATAGCCAAAATAAATACCCCACCGACACCATGGCTCATCTCCACTCCCCTTATCTTCATCGCGTAATTTACTGTACAGTTGTAAAGTAAGGTTCTGTCGCACATTATAATGATCTCTCATCCAGCACTGGAAGCCACATCTCAACGTTTGCAGACAACCCAAAATTAGGCAAACATAATACAGTCTGAAATAGGGGTTATTTACCTGCAATGGGATTTGGTCAAATTGGAGCACTGGGCTGCTAAGAGCAGATGAACTTTGATGATGTTTAATGATGTATTCTGTGTGTACTCTAAAATGCATTCTTTTAAAATAAAAATAAAGCACTTCCATGACCTAGAAGTCCCTTTCAGCTTCTCCATGTTGAAGAACTACCTTCAGCCCATGGGACTTCATAGCTTTCTCTTGTGTAGATTCAGACATTTGTGCTTTGCATCCATAGTGTTGGATTGCACACATATACTATTCAGATACAAAATTCACCATAAATTCTATTAATGGTTTGGATTTTTGTGGTTTTCATTTACACATGCTCAGATTTTATCTGTGGCTACCGTTGTAACTGTTGATATTTTCCTGTAATTTATAATGTTTCTGCAAACTATTGTGCAATACTAGGTTTAGCCCATCAAAAGCTTCAATTTTTTATTACATGCACTGACATCATGACATTGCAGAGAAAGATAAAACGAAAATACCTTTAGAATTGCTCTGTGGAATATTAAAAACCAGTTTTGCCAAAGTCACACCCTGAGAGAGTTTCCCTTTCCAAGAGATTTTTGCATTCGTGCCAAACATTTCATTTTGAAGGACAAGTATGAGGTGTGAGATGTTTTAGCATCAAATACATTCTGTATATATCTTTAGTTTTATCTCCCTGAAAAATATTTAAAGAAAGTAGAACTCATTTTCAAGCCAGAAACACACTGAAAAAAATAACTTTTTTTAATTCTTAAAATGTATATCTCCATATACCTAGCTTTGCTATGCTTGGGGAGAGAGGAAGAGCACACGCTAGACGCAGTGGTTCTTAACCTTGTTGGAGGTACTGACCCCCACCAGTTTCATATGCGCATTCACTGAACCCTTCTTAATTTGAAAAATAAAATATGATTTATTCAAATTCAAAACATAGGTATATATTTAGGTATATATTTATACATAGGTATATTTTTATACATAGGTGCACAAAATGAACAAAACCATTCAAGAACAAAACCATTAAGAACAAAGAACAAAACCATTAAAATATTAAAACATGATTTTCACACAAAAACAAAACCATAATAATGAATATTTACTGCAAATCAGTGCGACTTCTGCTGTTGCCTTTCAGAGACCAGTTCAGAAATGCGCGGCTTTACCTTGGCAAGTGCCACTCTCATGTCATTGTCGGGTGTGTGTCTTGACCTCTGCCGAACCCACAAGACTGACTCACCGAACCCCTGGTGTTCGATCGAACCCAGGTTAAGAACCACTGCGCTAGAGCCACGGACAGACCTTCCAGCATTAGTTAACATGGAATCCTAGCTACCACATATGAGGCTAATTGATTGATTTATTGTTAACTGTATCTGTAGATATATTCATAGGCACGGGAGTCCAACTTCTAACTGAACTGGCGTTCTTGTTTCAACAGGCTGACCATATGAAATTATAAAACACAGCTGAAAGCCATTGTCAATGTTTTGCCACGTCTGTCTACCCCTCACTGCTATGGCTCAGCATTACTGCTAAGGATGGCCTCCTATTTTTTGGTTTTCTACAACCTTAGGACATGGATTTAGTTGATAGACATCAGACAAGAGATCATACAGCCAGGGTAGAAAAGCCTCAACAGATGTTTCCGTGGTCCCCTCTGGCTCTAGCGCAAGTGTGTCAACCTCAGGCCTTTCAAGACAGTCACCTTAAAATTTACCTAATATACTGTGAAATAATTTAGATATTTTTTATCACTAGGAATCTGCCCAATAACATTATGAACACTTGGTCTGTTCAGTGGGAATCAACATTTGTGTTGGAGTTCATCAGCCTGAGGGCTTCCTTTGAGGGTACATATTATGCAAGAATGGGGATACAAACATATTCATCTACATTTCGTAGGTTCCTGTTGGCTAGCTTTGTTGTAATTATTGTTTTTAGGTACACAGGTGTAGCTCCATTCATACTCCATACAATAAATTATTATTACAGGGCCTTGTGTACAAAGAAAGAACGTTCTTGGCACACATAGCATTCATGTGGGTTCAAGGATATATGGTTTTGTAAATAATCACGTGTAACATACATGAAAAAATAATGCTTTAAAAGAGGTATTATCTCAGGAGCTGTCTGTATAATGGTTTCAGTGGGAATATTCCTTTAGTGAAACTACCATTGTCCCTTCCCACAGGTGCTAAAGTCCTGCGTTTTCCAGATATGTACCAAGAGTCCTAATGACCATAGATAGGAACAAGGGAACTGCCTAGGGTCTCACGCTGCAGGGAGTTGCCTGCCTAGATCAGTAATACCAGCTGCCAGGGATTTTGGGCTTCACCAAATTTACTCTTTACGTACCAAAAATAAGACACATTGACCTTATTGAATTTGTTGACTTAGTACTAACTACCTCATACAAGACCAGTACTCCTGCATTATTTCTGAAAATGTAAAATGCCAGTACAGACATGTGCGACTAGAAAGGGGGTTTCATGGTCTGATGGTGGTATGGTATTCCAGGTATCAACACTTCTCCTGACCTACTGTTACCCTGCTGGGCTCATCAGCAGTAAGCCTGGGAAGAAAGCAGACACTCAATGAGTGGTTGGCAATGAGGGAGACACATTGAAAGAAACACATGAAATGGTAAAATCCACCTAAAATACATCATGTCAAGTCTTAATTGGAAACGCTTTAGAGTTTTACACAAAAACAGTAAACAATTTTCACTTGTCAGGGTGCAAATTATTTATGGTTTGTTAAATTAGAACATTGATATGTTCCAGATTTAAATGTATTTTAGGGGGGAAAAAACAAACAAACAAAAAAAAAAAAAAAATATATATATATATATATATATATATATATGTTAATAACAGAGTATAATGGAGGCCAGTAGCCTTACTAAAAGTAGAATCTTTCATTAGTAATTTTCTTCCATCTTTCTTTAAATAGCTAAACTTTTGTTAATAATAAACTTTATAATAAATAAAGGTTTTCACAGCCCAGATTATGGAATTATGCTTTTTTTTCAGCAATGTAATCTATCCTACAATTTCTGTTCCCCATAATTATGTGCTTCACAAATCATATTGTTTGGCTAATAATACACGACCGGATTAAGTTTCCTCTACTTTATGTTCCATCAATCAACGTCAAAATGTACAATGAATGCGCTTTGTGAATTACTGTGAATTACACAAATATCCCAAACTAGATAAATGTAGACATTAAAGCATTGGAGTATTGTACATAGTGATAATAGCAGGTATAGGCCACAAAAGTCTATTTATCGGATGAAAAGTAGCTTTGTTTTCAAGGGAGAGCCCATTATGGGAACCTCGGCTCCCATATACTTTGTTTTATTGTGGTAAGATTTACTTTTAGGACATTCATAAAATGTACGTTAAACCTAACGATTAATATTATAATTTTAATATATTGTTAACATGATTGCTGCTATAATGTATGTCCTTCTCTTTTTATTAATAATAAATAAAATATATTAGGTATTAAGAAGACATATGTTCATCATGTCCAGGAAATATAAGCTTAGAAATTGAACAACATATAACATTTATTTAGAAAATGTTTTACTAGGAAGAATATACTTATTTTCTGTACAATATGTCTCAACAAGCTTTTGGAAGGCTTAATATAGTCTTCAGGACACATTTGCCACTTTGTCAAAAATGAAAGGTTCTTGAAAGTTGGTCCTCCTAGTTCTAACATGTGAGACATGGACACTGAACCCTAGTGTCACATAAAGTAGCCTGAAACGCTGAACAGTCTGGACATGGCAAAAATGTGTATCAAGGTCTGTTTTCCCATTGAAAGTTAAAATGGAAATGTGTTGTATAGAAATAAGAATTGACAATATACACATAAAGAAAGAAGTTTTTAGAGTGGATAGCAGTTGACACTAAATGGCCAGGACAAGATTGTCAGATGTGCTGATGGTCAATGGCAACAAAAATACAGAGAGAGAATTTATACATATACATTACCTCGCATAAAACTATCCAAGCGGTGCAGCTCAAGGACATAACGTAAACGACATATATAGTCTTTTTCAAGATCAGATGGGGCCCTGGGCAGCACTATTTCTTAATCACACAAGAGACAGTCACAATTCAGACTGGGATTGGAAAGCCTCAATCATTGGAATACTCAGGAATTATATTTAGGGGAAAGAAAAGCGGCCACAGATATCAATTATAATAGAATGGTGCATTCGGATTAGTACAAGCTTTAATGAACCAGAGAGGTAATACACCAGGCTGGGAAATGCTGCAAAGACCCGGGACAAGCTGACCACTGAACAAGACAAAGGAAGAAGAAACAGAGATCAAGGAGGCAGAGAATCAGAGACACAAAGAAGGTTGGGAAACAAGATAGAGAGACATCTGAATTTTGTCTAAACTAAAAAGGCAAGAAATTAAATTCAGTGTCAGAAAAGGAAAGGACAAAAAGAACTCAAAAGTATGCCTGAATCATGTTTGGTCCATGTGCATAAGTCTAATACATACATAGTAATGTGCATACATTTTGGGCAGGTGTGAAAAAATGCTGTAAAGTAAGAATGCCTTGTAAAATAGACATGTTAATAGTTTATTTTTATCATTTAAAAAAATGCAAAGTGAGTGAACAGAATACCTTCTCTGCCTACCACTTTTGAAATCTTCTTCTTCTATCTTTTATCTTCTCTTCTCCCGTCACTTCTCTTTTCTCTCTTCTCTGCTGACCACTTCTGCATCTTCTTCATATTCTATCTTTTATCTTTTCCCTTCTCTTCCCTCCACTTTTCTCTTCTCTCTCCTATCTTCTGTCTGCTATCTTCATCCGCATCTCTGCGGAAATAACCCGACAGGAACTTTCACTACAATTGTGGCGCTGTCGGTGACGTCCTCTCCCCCAATTCTTGTAGCAATCTCTAGCCCTTCAGCGAACAGATTGCCTTCTGCTATAACCAAATATTAAAAATGTTGACTCATCAGTCCAGAGCACCTGCTGCCATTTCTTTGCACCCCAGTTCCTGTGTTTTCATGATTAGTTGCGTATGTATAAGCATGACACTTACATACTCCAAATCCATGTATCTTCATACTGTCATGATTTTACTTATTGATCTGCATAAAAAATGTCCCTGGCAGGCCCGGACTGTCTATCGGCCATAATGCGGGGATTGAGTTCTGTGCTTTTGCAACACAGGTCTCAATTGCATGTTGTCACATGGCCTCCTTGGCATGTGTGGAAGCTGTGCCCCATGATAATATGCAAGGGGTAAGGTATGTTCATGGTCATGCACCTTGTCCCACCTCTACCAATACCTCCGCCTGGCTCTAGCTGTCCTGATTTGAGCACCTGAAAGCTGGGGAGTCATGTTTCGATCAGGTGGCTGCAAGTAACTCTTCTGGACGTCTGTGCTTAAAGCAGCAGTCTGGGCCTGATCCTTCCATTTTGCTAAAAAAGATCTAGTCAGCTAAAGTTTAGGCCAGCAGCCACCTGGTTAGACGACAACATTCTATTCAACTAAGAAGAAACACTACTTGCAGGCCTCACACATAGATAATTACCCCTTGTGTAGATCGAACAACCATAAAAAGTGGACAGAGAATAGGACTAAATATATTTGGTGTGTCTGTAAGACTTGTCCTAGGGAAGTGCCTAGGAAATCTCACTAACAGTCCTTTTAAACAAAACCAATTTAGTCTACTGGGGGAATCTTTTGGCGGCTAGGTGAACGTGTGTCTGCTGTAGCTCCGCTGATTCAGTTGCATTTTAGATTACTGTGCTTTGATGATGACCTTGTTATGTCTTGTTCTGGTCAAAATAGTTGGGAAAGAATCTTCGTCACATGATGGTTTAAGAATCATTTTCACAATGAATAAAAATGTGCTGAAGAGAGCAAGACCACAGTTTGTGTTTGTAATTAAGAAAAAATGAAAGTCGTAGTTTTGACATACCTATCCATATGATATATTTACATTAAGATTTCCTTCAATGAGAGCCAAGGAACAGCCAGATCATTGCATTTCATCTTTAATGGGTCCCTCTTGCCTGGGATGGTGCTAAAAGTTTGACATAAAGCAGAAGTGGTATTGATATTCAATTAGCATGAATAAGGAATAATATGGAAGAATACATTTTGTCCAACAATATTATTAGTTTTATGAAGGACAGATCATGCAAGACTAACTTAATAGCATCCTATGAAATAAGTGGGTAAGGATATATATCAGAGTATTTAGATTTAGCAAAAGGCAAATTGCCTTGCTGAAACTGGATGACTGCTCAGCCAAGCAGCAGGTTCAGTTAAATATAGACAAGTGCAAAGTTATGCATTTTGGAAAAAATAAAAATAGGAAAATGATATTACAATATATATTATAAGTAAATAAGTATGCTTTATATAGAGTAATACTATGGAAATAATACAATGAAGAGGATATGGGAATAATTGTAGACAATAAACCTAGCGAATATCAAGTGCAATTCTCTTAATATGAGTTACTAGCAAAGAAGAATTAAGGTGGATATAACTTAAGGTGGAATTCTTGAGTCGGGAAGGAAATTTTCCCTTTTTTGGGCTCAGTTGAGAACCACTTCAATGTGGGTTTTTTGCCTTTTCATGGATTAATGGGGGTTAATGAGGGAGTTCAACTTAAATTAATGTATTAGTTTTGAAAACATGTGGTTGAACATATTCAGCGTGTTATATTAGACTTACTCAGCTTTTACATAATGCTTTAAAAGGCTGGCTAAACCTGTGTAATAAGGAAAAGAATTCTAGTTCTGGTTTGTAGTTTTCACAATCTTAAAACCTGCTTTCAGATCTCAGAGCTGTGAAACATGCTATGTAACTAGTAATTCCAGTATTTGATGAAACACGTTTAGAATACAGCACTTCCCATCCTATCATTTCCTTTCCATGCAAACATGCAAATAATATCACTTCAATTAAGCTTATTCATATATATTTCATACATAGAAACATATCTGTGTCAGGAGATAAGGACCGATCAGTCCATCAAGTCTGCATGCTTAAACTCACAATATTAACATCTGCCACTTCTATTAGCAAGGAGATTCCATGCATCCACTACCCTCTCAGTACAGTAATATTTCCTGATATTACTTTTAAACTTTCACCCCTCTAAGACCATGTCTTCTTGTTGCGGTAGTTTTTTCTTTTATATTCTATACTCTCCTCCTTTATCTTGTTGATTCCCTTTAAGTATTTAAATGTTTCTATCATACCCCCCCGTCACGTCTTTCTTCCAGGCTATATAGGTTAAGATCCTTTAACCCTTCCTGGTAAGTTTTATCCTGTAATTCATGAACCATTGTTAGTAGCCCTTCTCTGAACTTTCTCCAAAGTATCTATATCCTTCTGGATATATGATCTCCAGTACTGTACACAATACTCCAAGTGAGGTCTCACCAGTGCTCTGTACAACGGCATGAGCAACCCCTGGAGTTACATCACTGCATTCAACAATATTGGAATCCAAGCTTGGAGGTTGCAGTTTATGGAGAAGTCTTCTATGTGGGACAGAGTCAAAAAGCCTTACTGAAATCCAGATCTGCAATATCTACTGCATGATCAATTATTCACCCAATGAAATAAATCAATAATATTAGTTTGGCTGATCTCCCAGAATTAAACACATGTTCTTTCTGATCTTGAAACCCATGTGACTTCATATGTTCAACAATCCTATCCTTTAACATTGTTTCCATTAATTTTCCCACTACAGATGTAAGACTTACTGGCCTGTAGTTGCCCGACTCCTCCCTACTGCCTTTTTGTGAATGGACACAACATTCGCTAATTTCCAATCCCCTGGGACGACTCCCGTTACCAATGATCCATTAAATAAATCCGTTAATGGTTTTGCTAGTACACCACCAAGCTCTTTTAATAACTTGAGGTGCATCTCATCAGGCTCCATCAACCTACTGTGTTTGTCTTTACCTTGGACAACCGAAGTAGAACTTCTTCTACTATAAACTTTGTATCACATGCAGTGGCGTCGCTACAGGGGGGCAAGGGGGGGCAATTGCCCCCCCTAGGATATTCCTTGCCCCCCCTAATGCCCCCCCGCTGAATTTGAAGCCACCCAGGACAGTCCCCTTGACTGCTAACGACGGCATGGTGCCGTCGCTAGCAGTCCCAGTCAGGTGCTAACGACGGCACCATGCCGTCACTAGCACTGTCTTACCTTGATGGAGGTCTGTGGACCTCCATCACCACCTACCCCGAAGGGCATCACCGGGCCCACCCGATCCGGCCGGTGACGGCACGCGCAATGACGCGATGACGTCACCGCGCAACTTTATTAATAACCGACAATTGTCAGTTAAAGCGGTATGGGGGCATGCTGCTTAGATGCCTATATCTCAGGCATCTAAGCAGCTACAGACCTCCAACATATACCGTTGGAAAGGTAATCGCCTCACCTTTCCAATGGTATATAGATTGTAAAATAAATAATAAAAAATATTAAGTTAAAAAAATAAAAATGTAAAAAAAATGATTTAAACATAAAGTAGTTAAACTTTAAAAAAAAAAAAAAGTTTAAGTATTCTAGCTAAATGATCACTGTGATAGCCAATGTTACCACAGCGATCATATAGCTATAAAAAGTCACATTCCCTTTTTAAAAATGGCCGATACTAATTTTTAATCCCATGATCCCTTTGATCATGGGGTTAAATTTAGCCAACGGTAGAGGGAGGCAATTTTTGAAATCCTGATGAACTGCAAATATTATTAAAATCATCCATTTAGCCTGTGCGGTACGTGAGTAACCATCTCATCCCTGGAGCGCCTTGCATTTTTACAGCAAAACTTATTTTTGCTGTAAAAGTGATTTTTTTTTTCTCCCTTTACAATCATTTCTTTGGGATTGTAAGGGGAAAGAATGGTGTGTGTGCTTCTGTGAGTGAATGTATGGAAAGTATGGTGTGTGCTTCTGCGAGTGAATGGAGATATCAAAGGCGTGTGAATGATCAGTAATTAGGGTTGAAGCCTTGACGTGGCATTACTGCTCATGTAGGAAGTTAAATTATGGCACAAAAAGTACACATTTGCAAGAACTACACCCCTTGGCGCATCAAATGAGGGGCTGCATGTGTTTCTAGTACAAACCTGGAGTGCGCTAGACACAAATGAACATGTCGCTATGGATAGAAAAAACATATTTTCTAGCCAAAGCGACATATTCCATCATTATTTGTGCACTCAACTTTTGTCCTAGAAATACATGTAGCCCCTCATTTGAAGCTCCAAGGGGTGTAGTTTCTTAAAATGGATGAATTGTCTGAATGAGGGAGAGCATGAGTTAATATGTGGATGATTTGTCTGAATGAGGGAGAGCATGAGTTAATGTGTTTGTGTGTATCATAGATGTATAATTGTGGAAGGGCAAAGATGGCACTAGCAGGATGTTTGAGCCTTGGGGAACAAGATGGCACAGGCAGGGTGTATATGGGACAAAGATGGCAAATCTTATGTGTGTTATCTGGGTGCTGGTCAGGTTCTATGTGGACAGTGTGGACGCCAGGGCTTGCTTTGGGGTGTGCAACCTGTGATCTATGCCTGTAATTTAGGGGGTTTTAAATATACCTTTAATGCTGTGTTTTTATGTGAATTCCAATTGATCTGTACCTGCAAAGCTGGGTTTCTGTGTTATTCTGTAGATCCATATCTGCTATGCTATGTTTCCATACATGATTTATGTGTACCTGCAAATACAGGGTTTGTATGTCTTGTTCAGTTGATTAATACCTGCAATGCTGTTTCCATGTATTTATTTGATCTATACCTGCGATGCTACGTTTCATATACTATTATTGTATACCTGAAAATACAGGATTTGTATGTCTGATTCTGTTTATTTGATATATACCTTCAGTGCTGAGATCACAAGTGAATTTCAGTTGATCTATACATGCAAAGCTGGGTTTGTGTGTTAATGTGTTGATCTATACCTGCTATCGGCAGCAGGGTCTAATATTTATATATTTATATATATATATCGGCAGCAGGGACTAATATTAATATATATCGGCAACTGGGGCTAATATTAATATATATGGGCAGCAGGGGCTAATATATATATATATCAGCAGCAGGATCTAATATTAGGCCCTGAAATCATTTAGTGCAAAAGTTAAGGTATTGTGTTGTTTAAAGGATTTCAAGGATTAGTCGCACTAAATTGTGGCTTCAGGCTTCCCATGTTGAATGATCAAGTATTGTATTGTCCAATAACAAAAGTATCATTCCATAGCACATTACTTTTGGCAATATATATATATATATATATATATATATATATATGTGTGTTTTTTCAGTGGTATGATTTAATGGTGGAAATTATTAATGCCCCCCCAGTTTGACTGTGGTATCTTGTGTGCCCCCCCTATATATTGTTTCTAGAGTCGCCACTGATCACATGACTCATGAGTCATTTTCCTCTGTAGAAACTGAACAGAAATATTCGTTGAGGCCGTCAACTAGACCACAGCGAAAACAGTAAGAATTTGAGCAATCACAGATTTTATTAACCACATTATGTGAGAGAAAGTTTTGGAAAAGTCATGTGTAAAATTTTTTATCTTCCTGGTGACTACCCACCAGCGCTCACTGAAGAGAATGTGTAAAATGGTCTCAGACTATTGTGACATTACGCCATCATGCCGTGTTCTGCCACCTCATTAAAACCCGGAATATCATGACGAGGGTTTGCTGCCAGAACATTAATTCCTGCAGCTGCCTGGAAATCTTTCCATTTATCTCTGTTGCAATTCTCTCTGATGCCATCGTGGTACTTAGGGGTGTATTCACTAAATACATATCTCCCAAAGTCATCAGCTTCAGTATGCATTATGTATTGCCAATCTCAGGGGGGATTTTCCTGCGATAGAAGCTGATCTGGCGCTGCATAATGCATATTTAAATCCTGACAATAATAACTCATTATGCAGAGCATCAAAATGTTGTTTAGAAAACACATCCATGTCAATTCCCTGGCATGTGGAAAATAAGTCTGACTTAATTTCTTGGTAATGAATGGACATGTTTCCAGGATGTGTCTTTATGGAACCATGTTATTTCACATCAGAAGAATGCATGCCGCTGGGATTGTGGGAATTGCTATATTACAGGCTTCTTGTGAATTTGCCCCTTGTCTCTTTGCTACTTAAAAATAGCAAATCCATCTTGGCCAAATTGACTAAAAAATATTTTATATGATCCAAGATCCAGGATTTTAAACGCTATCAAACTCAATAGATTGCAAAATCACTTAATACACTTACACGTTAAACATGTTAAAAATGTTGTTAAAATGTTATAATAAGTGTAAAATATTCACTTTTCCAGTAAATGTGGTTGTTTTTATCATATTAATACATTTAATTGCTCATTTAGCAGCAGGTCATGAAAGGGATCTCTAGGCTCTTCTTCATTTAGGGCAAATTATCTTTATGAAGCTTCTAAGTTTTACTCAGATCTGCAAATGATGGGGGGAATGTACTTTTTTGGGAAACCCACTTAACTTAATCCTTAGTGGGAATGCAACTAGTTGGTTTTACTATAGACCAATATCTATCAAAATAGAGGCGGAAATTCCGCTGATGAGGCTGGAGAGAGGTAACAGGGCCCAGTGGTGGAGATCCACTTATATAGGGAATACACTGTACTGTTATGTTATATCTATATATGTGAAGTAGTGAAGTACGTCTTCCTCGGTGCCCTAAAGTTCTGAATCTAAAGCCGTTCACATATACTAGGCGAGAGTTCCTCATGTTCATTCTTATGATTGAGGTTGACACTCTACAAGGCTTTAGCCATTGAGTACTTTTTGCCTGTGGTCCTCTGGGGAGATCCTGGAAACATATTCTTTTGGGAGTATTTGAGGGACATTAAGAAACTCTACTCTAGGACATGAGGCCGTATTGGAGGCGTATTGCAGATGCGAAAAGCAAGTTATCCGAAATTCAGAGAAGGAGCAATGACATATTTTATCAATGGACTTTTATTCCAGAAGAAAAATGTGAATCTTTATTACACAAAGTTGCCTTTTTTTGTCAGTAAAATGTTGGATAACACATTCCTACCACACCCGGCGGCCTTACACATATCATACATCGTGTGATTGTTTTCTGTGTGTAATATGTCTTATTTTGATAGGCGCAGCTTGGGGCATTTCTGTATTAAGCATAGATTTTCTTTTTGCAGAGCATCTATTGTTTAAAAATGTAACATTTTTGTGAACATGCCCTGTGTATATAAACACTTTCAGTACAATTACACCTCAGGGAATTGCCCTTTATCCAGTGGTTATTTTGGATCATATATTGATATTACTGGAACATTTACTTTCCATCTGGAGGGAACTGGACCAAAGCCAATTTTTTTTTTCTTCATAAACACAAAAGAGTAGCGGATATGTGGAATAAATACCATAATGCACAAACAAAAAGTCACATATTTCTGAAATGATACAGGCATTATAGACAATCATGACATTTGTAGCAAGAAAAAATATTTAGCATCTTGCCTGGATAAACCATTGGTGCTCATTAAATACATTGCTTAGCACTGCCTATTATTAGTTTTCAACTAAATACTTTCTTAATATCTACACTCAATTCCCATTCTGCTTGTATAATTCATTCGCCAGCATACTCTTGTTTTAATTCATATACGAATGGGGAGGCATTCCTGATCATTGTCCCTCAGCTATGCGTCTGGGTTATTCGGGTTCATGTTGTGGTTTCATGTTTTCCACCCAGATTTCCACCTGGCCTATTTTGTCTCTGAGTGTTAAAACATGGAAATCTCCGGCTTTAAATAATGAGTGTACGTTACTTGGCATGTCTTACTCGAATTGGCTGGTTTTATCATCAACCTTATCTACAGGAGTTATTCCTGTCCGGTTCTGGCATAAAGTATGCTCTTGGGATAGAGTACAAACAACACAAAAAAGATCACTATGTACTATATCTGCGCTAAAAAAATAAAGTAAATCTAACATAAAAAAATGTATGCGTAAAATGATGTCACCCAAGAGCTGAAAAGAATGTATTTCAGATTTTTATTTTAATTAAACCTTATGATACTATTGAACTCTTATACTACAGGCTCTCATCCAACACTCCACCTATTTCCTAATTCCTGTGGCACATATTCAAAAACACATAAAATCAGTAACTTTTTGGGGAGAGGAGGTTTGTATTCTGTTATTGAAGCCCATATATTACCAATAATAATAATAATAATAAATGTAAAATCTGTAAAAAATAATATTTCTCCATATAGCGTATAATTCTTTTTCAGACTTGTGCTTGTGCCGCTCTGGTGTGCATCCAACCATGACACCAAGCATAATAACTACTAATGGAGGTAGAATTTTATTTAAAACATCTTCCTCCTGTTTAAGATCCCTGAAAATGTCTGTCTCGGTGTATTTTATACAGTATATGTAGCTGTATGTCCCATATTGTTAGAATTGTAAATGCTGTCCAGAACATACTTGAAAAACGAGAAAAATCTTAATGCGTTCTTCCTGGTAAAAATGACTCTAAGTAAATAAAAGCCACTCGGGCTCTGTAAATCTCTGAAGTTCTTTACAGACGTAAGGACTACTCTGAAGTGAGCCAATGTCCCTCTTAATGATGTTGATTGTTCACGATTACTTAGGAACCGGTGCTACCATTTTTTCTAGTGATCATTTTTGCATGTCTTTTTACATATATGTTTACGGTCACAGTACACGTATGAATTTGCATGTCCCCATTATTCACAGGCCATTGAGTGTTTGCATGAGAGAAGATGCCTATGCGAGTCTGGCCACAGTTTTTGTATCTACTCAGTACATTTGCCATGTTTTTTTAACTACTAGATGCTTCACGAAACCTTTTGGATCACTGAGCTCTACCACATCTTATAAATGTGCTCTATAGAAGGTCTATTTTTTGAGTATGGATTAAGTAAAAAGCTAGTTCTCCTGGGTTCCATTGAATGCAATGTATGGCCACCATGGGAAAATTCTCACCCAAGTCCAACTCCTTCCATGAAGTTGAACAGAACCAGTCAAGCAAGTTATTGGGTACTAGTGCAGGTACAGACGGCCATCCTCTCTTCCAAATATATTAACATCATTGGATGCCGCATCATATTAATTCTGGTTGATTTTTATTTTGTTATATTCAATGTAGTCTTAGAGGAACCTAGGGAAATTGGATCTTACAACGCTTTTTTTAAAAAAAAAAATGCCCACTCTTAAGGCAGATCTGTCACTTTTTGAAATATATTCATATCTTAGCACACTAAATAAACCTGTGCGATAGTGTTTAAAGATCTTAAGAACCTGTATGGACGCAGCTATATCAATCTGAGAATTTTTTTCTATTTTCCTCCCATTTTGTCAAAGAGCCAGTCGAACCAACTTTGAGAGAAGGAGGATGGAATCTGGGGCCGATTCTTGCTACACACACAACTTATCATCCCTAGTGATAAAATAGTCTCTTATCATTAATCAGAATACGCATTCATTCACAATGAGCTAAAAGAAGGTAGTTTAAATGAATTTGCGTATGCTAACATATTCTCAAAAAAAGTTGACAGTTTCAAATTAACAATGGGGTGAAAAAAAATCGATTTATTGCAATATATTTAATGCATGTCCCTTTAATGTGTTTTGATTTGGAAATGTCTCTTTGCAAAATTGATTCCTCAGAAATCTGCCTGAAACTGGATGCAGCGACTTCACGGATGGTAAATTATTCAACCCCATAACCTGCCAATACAGCTACACCCATTTCCTTCAATGTACATGACATGTACAAAGATTAATCCACCCGGCGAAAGAAAAGTCTTCCAGTGCCGTGCCAAAAAATTTACGGCACAGTCCTTCCAAGATGCATTCATTACACAACAGGAAGGAAGAATTAAAGATTTAACATTATGTGCAGCTTTCCTGATTACCTTGTTAGTTTCCTTTCGTCCTCAGGAGAAAAATAGAAGGATAAAAAAAAGCAAACCTTTACCAAAAATGTAGATTTAGCAAATTACAATCCCAACATTCAGTTAAACCCTGAATGTTAAGTACACAATGTAACAATGTATATGGAGTCATTGTTACCATATCTAGTATTTATTGAATAGTGTTCTAGGACTAAAAGTTACATTAGACGCTAAATGTTGTGTTCCTTAGCAATAAAGAATTAAACTCATTAAAATCACCAAAAACTGACCCTTACAGGTGTAGCTTTCCATTTGGTACAAACCATGCGCAGTAAGCTGTAGCACTCATACTAATGTTTAAGTAGCAGAATGATTAAAGCGTAGATTGTCAGGGATAGTATAGTGAGCGGAGAAGAATGAAGCCTATTAAACAACAGGTGGCTCGTCAGTCAGGGGTGTGACAAAATTTTATTCCAGATTCACAGTATTTCAGATCATTTACACACCACCAATTTGATGTACAACTTTACATAATAGTTAATCTGATTAATAAAAATAGGTTTGAAGCAGGTATAGTGTTGAACAGTTGCACATGGCTCATTGAACTGAGCTGCCCTTATGTAGCTTCCATCTAGTTTTAAGAATGATGTCTTAGGCTTTCACCTTGTCGTACAGTCTGACACATTTCACGTCTCCCATGGTACAGGTCTGGAGAAAAGAAACAGACAAAGGTATCATTTTTTAACACCGGGTACTAAAAAAGTTTTTTCTTTTTAGTTCTGCAGAAGATACGGAACACTTGTTCTTGAATATGTAATTCGGCATATGGTGAGTTAAATGCTAAACTGAATGCACAATTATAAGCACCGTTCCTACTACTGCTGGATGCCCATGAATAATTTCAGGACAAACTTCACACTAATCTTTTTTTTGTGCTGTGAACAATTAGTTGTCATGGAACACTAATGCAAGCACCGATAGGCTGTTGCCATAGACACAACAACTAAAAAAGTTTCTTAAAGAAGCGTGAGTTTTGTTCAAGTACAATAACAACCTTTAATGATTCTCAAGGCCTGTTGTCACCAGAAGCGGTTAATGGCTTTTCAAGTGTTATGATTGGTTAAAATAAGAAGCCAATCAGATTTCATCTTTCTTAGCTTTTTTAAATAATTTCTGACCCTTTAACATGGTCAGAGTCTAGCTGCAGGCAATATATTGAGTCACTTGGGATATTTAGTACACTGAAGGGTATACAGTTACCACAAAATAACTACTAGGAAAGAACTACTAGGTCCAACTTACCACCACCAGCTGTCCGTTTTTCAGTTCCCTTTTGATTGTAGTCTCTTTGCCGTCCCATTTCTGGACTTGCGTCAGTACTCCATCGTCACAAGTTATAACAGTCTGCAAACATACAAGTTTTTGGATCCACATAAAGAAACCCAACTCTGGTGGCATGTTTATTTTCTATATCTGAAGAATGCTATTATAACAATTAGAAAGAAGCTGTCTTCCCCCTCACAATCCATCATGAATGATGTTGCCAGGCCCCTTACCCATCATTCTACTAACATCTCTACGTCAATCTTCTTTACACATCTAGACTCAGTTTAAAATCCTGACAGTCACCTAAAGCTCTTCATAGCTGTTCCACTACCTACATCTGTAAATTTATAAATACACATTCTGTTGCTCCCCAGTCTGCTGTTTTAATTCATTCATACACACACACACACATACAATCACATATAGTATGTTGCTCCCTTACTATGGGGCAGGACTAATCTCCAGTCCTTCAAAATATCTGAAGACCCACTTAAGGGAAGCATAGCCCTCGACAAAGTCCCATTAGATATTTAACGTATACGTTTCTGCTTTGGGTAAAGAAGGAAAACACAGAAAACTAAGTTAAAAGCCAACTACTATCCGAGTTATCAGAACATTAGCCGTTTCTAATTTGTAGCTCCATTTGGCAATTAGGAAAAAAAAATATCTAAGTCTAGTAATCTCCCTAAAATTGTATGACATGCACACCCTGCAAGTAACAAGTCCCAGCCATTTCTGAGCAGATGTAAAGTTAATGTCCACTTAATTCCTAGTCATCTGAGTATGGGCTGGTTGTATTGCCATATGCCTGGTGACTCATTGACGCAACAAAAGAGATTAAGCATCTGGGTGCGCCTTTTTGTCACTTTAATGTGCATCAGATGCTCCGGATACTCCTTTTTAGTTGACATCTTATCCATTTTACCTCGGAGCAGACAGGTACCTGCAAGGTTACTTCTATAGAAGCGCTTCATATTTTATTTCTAAACAGTAGCACTCGCCACAGTCAATGCCACGTGGTGGACTACAAAGCTCAAGATCCCACCTTTGTTTTCCTGTTGTCTGCTGTGGTCTCATCGAATTCTTCCCCCAGTCTGAATTTCATTTCTGTGGTTTTTAAAGTGCTCTCTGTCTTCAGGCAGATCTCATCACCATTCTTAGAAATGATCACGTTAGGCTTTGCCATAGCACCTGCTTTTCTTGTGGCAAAACCAACGCCTGCAATAAAAATTTGGTGGAACATCAGATTCTGTAGCAAAGGTGTAAGAAATCTAAGGACCATTTAGCTTGGTATTTCAAAACCAAAAATGCTAAGATACTCTCCCAACAGTACCGATTCATAAACATTTTACATCAGTTTATGAATACTTTCATAAATGAGTGGTAATGACTCTTATCACACCCAGCCAGTATGAAGCAATGCCCCAGAATATTTGTATAACACAGGACATGGCAAACCTTAGAATCAAGGAGATCCATGACTCCACCTCTAAAGATGAATAGAGCCTATTGTACAGCGCTGCGGAATATGATGGTGCTATATAAAATAAATATGGAACATGCCCAAAAGTCATTGAGCCGTGATATAACTGTAACAGAAAAGGGAGTCTCGCTGCACCCGCGGGGCACTCCTCAGCTTGTCCTCCACAACAAATCTAGATATGATTATTAAGGGCAACCACAGTAAATAATTACTGTAGTGAATGCCAAGGCACCTGGGAGTAATAACTGCAGTAATAACTGGGAGTAATAACCAGCCTCCTGCTTCTCAGGCATTAGACATGATCACACCAGCCGCTCCTGATATCAGGAGTCCCCAAATATCCAGGCTAAGGAGTTTATTTGCAAAAACTTAAAAAGCAACAATTCTAAGTCATCACCAAGTGATAACCTCCTCACAGTTATATGTTTACAACAGGAAAAAATGGACCAAATAGTTCTGTTTTATAGAATTTTCATGTCATAAAATGATTTTTCTGCGGGTTAATGCGAGTAGATTCCTATAGGATACTAGAAAGACAGCAATCAGGAGAGGGCTGCCAGATGCCTACAGACCAATGCTATATATATATATATATATATATATATATATATATACACACACACATACAATCATATTATACACACACAATTATATACATATATATATATATATACACACACACATACAATCATATTATACACACACAATTATATACATATATATATATATATACACACATACAATCTTATTATACACACACAATTATATAAATATATATATATATATACACACACACATACAATCATATTATACACACACAATTATATACATATATATATATATACACACATACAATCTTATTATACACACACAATTATATAAATATATATATATACACACACACAATTTATATATATCAGGAGGTGGCCCCAAAATATTCACATCAGAGTTCAGGCTTACACCCAGAAGCTGTTATATGAGAGCAGGGCTGATGCTGCTTTAGATCTGCATCCAGTATCAATGAGGATTGCGACACTTTCTGCAACCGCGAGCGACGGAACTTTCCGGTGGCAGTAAGGGACAGATCGCAAAGGGTTAAAGAGCCTTAGTACCTGCTGATAAGTCGCAGAGGGTGAAATCGCTCACACGTGTCCGACTTCGGGTGCCAAGCAGAGTATGCGGGGCTGTGAGCCGGGCGTACGGTGCGGGTACCAGTCCAGCCTCCGCACCGTTACAGGTGTGCTGGGTACCAGTACATCCCAGTCTCACTCTCCGCACAGAATACAGGGGTCCCGGCGATCGCATCATTGCACAGACATCACTGCAGCACTGCACAGACTCGGTCCCCGCATGCAGGTTTACTTTGCCCACCATAGGTCCCAGGATCTTTAAATGCCCCATACTGGTGCAGACCCAGCCTGCAGGCTACAGGTGCCGATCCCACATTAACCGGCTCTCACCATTCGCTCATCCTTACCTAAGCTCTGCATGTACTCATCAAAGCCCTGGCTGTCACACAGCTTCCAGGTGCCCACGAATTGATCCACCATGATGATGATGATGATGATGATGATGACCTGGCTGCAGGTAGAGATGCACTAAGGTGTGTAGCGAGTACTGCGAGGATCGCTGGGAACTGCGCTCTCTTATAAAGCATCTGGGCTCTGCGTTGGCCACCAATGGATAAGGCAGGCTGACCGTGACGTCATGGGGGTAAATCCACCGCCTCCACCCCAGATTGCTTCATTGTCCCGAGCAGGCAAGCTCAGCTCTTTTATACATCCCTGGCTGGGGGCCAGATCGGACAGCTCATGTGGGCCAGAGGTGGGGGGGGAGCGCTCCAGTGGGCAACATTGGCTTCAATAATGATTAGCTCAGCCTGGGCAGGGAATGTGTTTGTTGGGTCTGGGCAGTGCCTGGCTGGAGGCAGTTCTAGCACATCCCCGGGGCACTTACTGGATTATACGGTAATACTGCGGCTTTGGATGGAACTTTTTAGGAATTTCTAGTGAATATTTCATTGATCCAACACAGAAGTTGATGCAGCCTCACATAAACATTACCAGATTAAGGCCCTCCCGTGGCCCCTAGGCATAACTACACAGAAGCACACCGATATCTCCAGTGGCCCCTAGGTATGCATACACAGAAGAATACTATCTTCAGGGCCCCTAGGCACGCACACACAGAGGCATACCAATATCTCCAGTGGCCCCTAGGCAGGCACACACAGAGGCACACAAATATCTCTAGGGGCCCCTGCAGCATGTGGGATGTATAATTAAACGGAGTAATTTCTCTGAACAGGTTTATGCATCACTCATACTGTGGGGCAACAATATGGGAAAACAGCCTGCACAATACTCACTTACATCTTTTAATGTCAGTACCTACAGAAGGTGTTATCGTTACTCCGGATTGTGGTAACCCTTTGAGATTACACAGACACGGGTTGCACGATTTCTCACGACTCAGTGTGAAAAGATGCACGTTCCGGGGGACAGGGAGGCAATTGCATTCCCGGCAGGTCCAAGATTATTTGGTCCACTCCTGGATGAAGGAGCGAAGTGGGGTCGCGTAATGTGACGTTACCTGACCCCCCAGTAAAAGCCACAAGGAAGAGCTCCAGGCAAGATTAGGCGTGTGATGGAGTGTAAATTTGTGTGTGTGAAGTGAGTTTGTGTGTGTTAGTGTATGTGTGAGTGAGTGATGCTGTATATGTTATTTGGAGGGACAAAGGGCCAAGATGCCAATCAGTGGTACCTGCTCCTCAGGCCAGAAATTGCCAGCCCTCCCCTGGTCTCGGTTCTCTAACCATGGCTGTATTTAAAAGCAATGCACCCAAACTCATTCAGCCATGTCTTTATTTTGAGCTCTGGGGTGCAGTCCTGTTGGAACAGAAAAAGGTCTTCCCCAAACTGTTCTCACAAAGTTGGAAGCATTGTCCTAAATGTCTTCGCACGCTGTAGTATTAACATTTCCCTTCACTGGAACTGGGGGGGTCCAACCCCTAAAAAACAACCCCCAGACCATTATCTCTCCTCCACCAAACTTTACAGCAGGCACCATGCATTCCGGTTGGTAGCGTTCTGGCGTCCACCAAACCCAGCTTCATCCATCAGATTTACGGAGAGTAAAGTTATTCATCACTAGTGAAACTCAAAGGGTTAATGGTGTGGGACATTTTGCACAGTGCAGAAACTGACACAAAGGGCTGCAGCCGGCTACTATTACCCAAGCAGCTATAAATACATATTCTGTGGTTTTTAACCGACTTGTGCCCTACAATGTACTGCGACTTCCAGAGCCAGCGTTACCTTTGCTTCAACTGGATCCGTATGATAGCTCCAACAAAACGATTAAACGTATAGAATGATCACAGAAAGGGATCCCTCATAATGTCATAGAAGACACCTGCGTGTATTGAAGATTACTCCATGTATGAAACCGTAACCAGGTTAAATGTTAGCTTTTGAAATAAAACATATTATAAACACAGTGATTCCCATTCCCAACAATACTGTAGTCCCTCTTCATCCTTTCATAGCCGACCTACCCTTTTCTCCTATCTGGCTGGCATCCATACCCAATAAATTGGTGCCAAATAATCTGAGCGTCTCTCTATGCACCTCCGTGGGTAAATTGGCGAGGGCTCTTCTATGCCACAGCTTAAACTATGATGCTGGATTAGACAGCCCGGGTTGGCCCTTCAAAATGTATAATTGGTGAGCTGACATGAACAAACAGTTCCCCGAAAACCGTGTCCTCAACCCAATCTTTGATCAGAGAGGGGTTTATTCACTAAATGGTGGGTTTCAGGGGAGTTGTGGTTTTAACTCTCTCTCACTTCGCTTTTCACCAACCTAGTAAGCGTCTCTCGCAAGAAGGGCTGAGCCGGCCCTGTAGATTGTATGATGGGTAAGGAAGCACTGGAGAAATGTCACTAATTTAACTATACATTATACAGGGCCAGACAAGCTTTTCCTGCAGCAGCACCTCATTGTGTGGGCTCTTCATAATGTGTACGGGTATACCTGCAGGTTACATTTATTGCATTTTTTCCTCAAACAGTTCAGATTCCTAAATTGCGATCGGATTTACGGTTAAAATGTGTTTGAAGTGGTGACTGTCAATGAATTCAGTTTAGAACACATGATCTGTTTAAGGATATCCTCAATATCTCCTCTTTTTAGGTTGGCTGAGGAACGGCACATCTGCACCCTCCTGCTGGTTGCTTTGTGTTCATGGAAGTATCTGTTCAGCTGATGCTGTTTAACGCTGGCCCTTTGTCCGGATAAAGAGTGTGATCGTTATAGTTCATCATCGGAGAAATATGCTCGGTCAGCACGACACGGAAGTCACAGGACAGACTGTTGCTGGGAATCGTGGGAGCTGCCGGTCAACTAGTTACCTCAGATCTCACAAGGTAGCCAGATGGCTTCCATCGACGGCTCTCTCTCAGAAACTGTGCAAGAATCAAGGGACAGAAAGCACATCCTGTAGCCTCTTTTGCCTTCAGTCTCTTTGAGAACAAGGCCAAAAAAGGACAGCAGGAGTGAAAAAGGAAAGGAGAAATATATATATATATATATATATATATGTATATACCGCTCCTTATATGTGGTTTTCAAGTCCCTCTCCCTTTTTTTCTCGTCTGCCCTTTTCCTTTCTTTTGCATCAATATTAATTTCCTTTAGCTCCCCACAAAAAGCCATCACGGCTCCTACCTCCCAGCAGTCGGCTATTTCCCTCACTGCGGCCCCCAAAACGCCATCACTGTCCAGCACACGATGCAGAAAGACAGCGGCCTTCAACGAGACCGCATCTCAGGGTCACATCAGGTCCGCAAGACACAGAAGGCAGTTTTTCATTTTCCGGTGGTCTGCGTGACGGGCACCTCGCTCACCGCTGATGAAGGGGCATCTGCTTTGGGTGCCCCAGGAACGGCCCTTCCAACAAATTAGCATTGAGAACATGCTAGTTTTTCACATTCGGTAAACTTATGGATTAACGAATACGCACCATAGTCATATTAACCACAGCAATGAAAGCGGGTGCATAGAGCTCTAGATATACACCCTGTCTGCGGCTCATGTAGAGCAGACATAGAAAATCTAAAGCCATTTACCTTCTGCTGGAACCCTACTCACATCACTGACGTAATTCAGTGCCCTTCTAATATCAATGCACTCATTTCTAGTCCTGCCCTATCCCTTTGAATATATATAGCGCAGCGCCACATACATTGTTGCCGCTATATAAAATAATGTGTGGTTTGTAAGTAAATAAAACATTTTCAACAATAAAAATGTTTCTTGACTTGTTCTTGAATTCCATGAAGGCTTAAAAGAGAATATTCCTGATGGTACATGAACATCTAACCCCTAGGACCAGTACCGAATGATGCTGAGGAACTCTGTTTCGCCATCTTGTGGTAGGCTCTGTTATTCTGTCCCCCCCCCATCTATAAATGATTATTAAAAATAATTCCATAGAGAAAATAGGATATTTCAGGTGTTTTTAATCCAACTCACAAGCCAAGAAGCACACATCTGTTGCAAGAAAGGCATCACAAAGTAAAGAGCTGTAAATGTAACGTATCGTTAAGAGGGACGTCATGTATTTACGCAACATAGAAACAGAGTGTGATGGCCCATGGGAACCATATCGTCAGACGTATCCAATGGCCGTAGAGACACACCTCAAACAATCCTCGGTCTTAGATTCAGGACAGCCATATCTTATATATGTTTCATTTCTCTCACTCTATCAGCCCTGCACTGGCCACCTGGCTTACCACGGAAATGCCCAGTGGGCTGCTGCCCAACAGAGCCACGCACTCACCTGATGTGCCAGTCCATGGGTCCAGAGGCTGGATATGCCCAGGGCCGCATCTGCTGGGAGGTTATTACGCGCATGTACCAATTTCTCATTAAAGTAATACCAGGTAGAAACTCAACTTCACCAGTCTGAGATAAAATTATTATGAAGTGTTGAAATTTGATAAAGTGTCATATTGCCAGAAATCACACATATATAATGTACATTTTTGTATATAATATGTATTTGTCATTCTATAACCCAGGTGCTTTGCTTTTTTCTCTCTTCTCTACTACTGTGAAACGGTCAGACTCACTCACAAGCCTTGATGACACTTTGAAAGGACCTTGTTGGTGGCTTCCAGTTGGTGGTCTAAAAGCAACCCCCCAAAAAACAACGCAACACACTCAGAGGGCATTAACGCCAAAAGCTTTACTTTCTTTGAGCGGCACAGCAACATGATCAGCTTTCCATACAAACTAACCAGTTAGAAATCAAAAAAGCCACAGGGCTACTGCTCATTGAACTGAGCTCGTCTTTTTACAGTGACTTCCAGCCACACTGAAGGTCTCATTTTCGGTTGTAGATCCGGACGCATCTCACGTCCCCCACGATGCAGGTCTGAAAAGTACATAGGAATATTTGTTTAGCGAGGGGTGGGCAGCAAATTAAAACACAAGTATGGTTAGTATATTCACTTCAGTATAGACATGCGTAGGGCATCATGAATGTTAAATGCACCTATTTCTCCATCCGTTTGCGTGTAGGAGAGAGGTTTGGCGCAGCCATTATGTACTTGGGTATGGTTTACAAGTTTAAGCTGGTCAGTTTTAAGTGTTAATAGGCAATTTATATACATCCACACAATTCACTATGGAGGTATAGAGTCATACGTCTCAGCTGTGTCTTAAAGAGACAAACACTAGAGAGATTCTAATGCAATAACGACCAAGTATAACACAGTTAAATTGGTAAGACCTCTTAGTGTCAGCCTTCTGTGCAATTTAAGTGTCAAAAAAATTAGGACCAAAATGTAAGGAGATCATTTATTCTCCAAATTTGCAGTTATACAGAAAGATTAGCCATGACCCATAACATAGCATAACTCCGGAGATGCAACGTGGAAGTTTAAAGAAATAAGAAGGCCCGACACTTATACATAAACGGGGGCAATGGTAAAAAGTTACGTGTTGAAATAAATTAAAGGCTTGAAAGCAAAGGCACTGGGGGCTTAGAGGTTTGTTCTTGGCTTTCTGCCCTATTCCCCCAAAACAAGAAAGGTTACTGAACTTACCGTTATCAATTCACCATCTTTCACCTCTCGGTTAATCACCGTTTCTTTGCCGTCCCATTTCTGCACTTGAACCAGGACTCCATTTTCTAGCGTCACGGTTGTCTTTATAAAAATAAATCAAATTAGCCAAAAATGCTCACACTTATTATTTAACAAATGAAGTCCTGGATTTGCAGGAGATGCGGTTGGTTATATGGAAAACAGGACCTTGCGGATTTGCATGGAGCACTTCTGCAGCTGCAAACATGCCTTTGCATGACGGCTAAAACTAGACAACACAAACTAAATTTAAAAGCTGTGGTTTATATATTCCTAACTATATAAATATATTAACATAAAATGTTTCCTCATTTGCCGCTCCTCTCTGCCAATCGCTCCACATCTCCTTCAGAGTCAAATTTAAACTCCTGACTTACAAAGCCCTTAACTCTGCATTCCCCCAATATCTCTACCCTTCTATCCAAATACTCCTAGTCACGCTCTTCGTTCCTCTCATGGCCTTTGGCCCTCTTCCACCATCATTACCTCTTCCAGCTCCCACATCCATCGCCCCCCCCATGTTGCACCCCTTCTCTGAAATACCCTTCCCAGTTTTTCTCCCTCCTATGCAAATTGCAGAAGCGTACAACCTTTCCTCAAAACACTCATCCACCATCCGGTCTAAGCCTTCTGGACGACCAACATCCTCGACAGATCAACCTGACTCGACCAACTCATCCCCCTCCAAGCAGTCCTCTCGCACCGCGTCACCTCCCTCTCAACCACCGACTAGATTGTAAGCTCACAAGAGCAAGGTGCTCTTCTCCTTTTGTACCAGTTAGTTATTGTTTGTGATTTTAACTTTATCCTACCGACTGATAGTAAAGCGCTACGGAATCTGGTGGCGCTATTTAAATAAGAAAAGCTCCTATTGCCCCGAAATGTTGTATGTGGGAAGGCATAAATTAAGGAACAGAGGAAAATAAAAATAAAAAAAATCCCGATACAAGGCCACTTCCCACCTTTGTTTTCCTGCCATCTGCAGTAGTTTCATCAAATTCTTCTCCCAACTTGAATGAAATCTCAGAGGATTTGAAGGTGCTTTCGGTTTTGAAAGTAATAACATCCGCTTCCATACTGAAGATCACATCAGGTTTCAATGCGCAGGCTGCTTTTCTTGTTAAAAGACTAACATCTATGACACAAGAACAAAACAAAAAAATAGTAATATTGAGGATTTACTTACCCTTTTACTGCTCTATCTGCATTCACTTTCCACAATACTCACATCGCAACTTTTTTTTTTTTTTTTTTTTTTTTTTTTTTTTTTAAACATAGACCTTCATTTCCTACTACATACTCAACCTTTAGTTCATCAAAAAAATCACTTTCCTACAGCATTTGAAGCTATTTGGAATAAAAGTTCATTCTCTTGATGTGAAAGCGTAGGTTATGGGTAGGCCATCAGCTTAGACTCCCAAGGTGCCAGGAAGCAAGATGGCCGGAGGGGGCACAACCTCTAAATGGCCTTGGAAAATATTTCACGGGTGGATACGTTTCACATTGCAGTTTAGTAAATTCAGTCCATCGAGCTGACAGAGTTTATCCCACTTCGCTAACATATTACCAGCTGTCAGTGCATTTTGGATTGAAGGCGGCAAAGATTCCTGTTGATTTCAGCCTTCGAGTTGGGACAAGCTTTCATAGAGCATTGTTTAGTAAAGACCCGGAGATGAGCTTTTAATGGTTTCATTGCAACTGCTGCACTTTGGCACTCTGCCAGATTTCAACCCACACCTGAGCACCTGGGGTGCTGATATGTTGTTGCTTTTAATTCTCTTGGAAGGAATTATTCTTTTAATGTCAATGACTTACCAACTAACAGCCCCACCATAGAAAAATGCATATTAACACTTGTTTGATATTTAATCTAATAGTTTTTCAAAACACATTCTTAAAAACTTGACAACACACTTGAAGTAGAAGCTTCAAGTAGAATCCTCTTCCATGTCTGATCATCAGTGGCAGGAAAGCTCTCCTATTGTAGTCCGCACACACCAATGGAGGTTCCATACGCCAACGGAGAGGTGTATTCCCCTGAACACATCTCCAGTAAGAAAAACAGCAGGGGGTTAGGTGGGCAAAGGGGCAAATGCATACGAGGGGATTCTGCAGTCACCCCATGAATTAGCAAAGGGGGGGTGCCTAAAAATGTGAAAGCACCACAGAGCCATTATATGCATTCAACTGTGTAAGATGGTTGGAGTGTCCCTTTAACAGAGCTATACATTTGGATTCAAACGCTGAAAAATCCCTTAATACACAACCCTTTTCATTAATATAGGGGATGTTTGGGGTGTGGGATAGCAATACATTGCATAAAGTGTATAAAGTTACTGGGTTGCTAATGATAATAAATACAAAGATATGATTAAGATGGTTATCCGAAATCTTGCAGCTCTTCTCCAAAGACAATGCTCTTTACAACAGCTACAGGACTCTGAGACTCTAAAATTATCACAGAACTGCCTCTTTAAAAGGGACTTCATGAAATCCATAGTAATGAACCATATATGCTTTGTTACGAGTAGTTTGGACACATTGTGGCATTCTGATGAGTTGGGAGGGGTATAATTAACAGGTCTAGAGAAGAACTGCCTATATTCAGTTGCATTTGGGAGGAAATATGATTTTAGGGCATTTGTTAATTATTCAAAGTAGAAGAGCATATTATACAAATTAGAAAAGTACTATGGCTATCCCGCAGGGATTGGCTTGGACATTCCAGTTCTTTAGGAAGTTGAAATCCATCCAACAATAGCAATGGCACACCACAACCCCGTGTATAAAGGGTGGGGTTCAAATGGTAAGAGCTCTACTAGGTATAAATCACCGAACTAATATACAAACAGAACACGAGCACAAAATAAACAAAACTCAAGGAGATCACCCCGTATCAGTCCGTAAAGGGGCAAGGCCCTGTTTGTATAGTTATGATTTTTCAATGGTACAAAGGGAAATATTCCTAATAATGCGATAGGTCAGTGGAAAGTTGATGTGAACGTGTTTATAGTGAAAACATTAAACATTGCAGCACACCATGTTCCTATGAATATACCAGCATCCACACCTCACCCTTTACAGTAGGTTCCATTCCCTCCCCCCAGCAGATTTTAGGTTTTACCCAAGGTCTGTTTTTTTCATTGTTTCCACCACAATTTGCATAGTGAATGATTGCCTAGACCTGGCCTCTTTAACTCACTTGCTATGGTTTGAGGATACTTAAGTCTCCAAGGACTTTTGTTATTACCATGTGAAAGAGAAGACTCCTGCTTAAATACAATGGCTCAGTTTAGAATATGTACCGCCTTACAGACGGGCACCAAAAGCTGGCCTAACCCCAGCGATTGTATCCAAAATTCTAGGGGATGCCTCCTTACACCTCCCAGTAAAACCCAATACCCACCACCTGTGCTGTAGAACGTGTTAGCAGCATCCCGTATCCATGCTGGTCCAGGCATGCACATATCAAGCAAACCGGAATTGCAACAGTCACTCACTTTATTTTATTGGCCTTAATGTAAACGAGAATGAGCCACCATCCAGGAGGTATTACCTCATTCCAACATGGTGGTGGATGGAAAGAAAAGAAAAAAAACTAATTCAACCAGTGATTCCTATAATGAATGCACCACACAGGACAGTATATTTTATGCATCCCTGCAATAGTGATTTATTTCTTCTTCTCGCAGAGATCACCCATACACTCTCCTATATACACACACACAGAGAATGGGACTTTTGGGTAGAAACTGACTAATGTCAGTATTATATTCCCCCAATTAAAGGAGACACTTAATCCAACCTAGATTTGGTTAAAAGGCTTCAGGTGGGATTTGATTTATCAAATTTATAGTAATTAAAAGAGCTTGTTACAGCCTCACGACCTGGCTAGTTAATATCAAGGTGAACGGCCAGGGCACAGGCGCATTAGCAATGCATATGTTGGCATTAATAGAAATTGGGGCTGGATGCATTAATTAAGGTGTAGCCTGATGTCCTAAAAACATTTATATTCAAAAAATAATTTATGTGCGGGTGCATAATTTATATGTGGATCATACCACAAATATATGTTTTTCTCAATGAAAGTTAGCGGTCAGTTAGAAGTAAACCTTGGCATATGGACAGAGGGGGATGTTAATTTATATATATGCACACACACACACACACACAAAATAATTAAAATGCAGTATCTAAAGGTTCAGTGAGGTAACTGATTCAGCGAAGAGCTGAGATTTCTCTAAGCACTTAGAATTAAATTGCATGCAGATCTTACTCAGGGCTTCCATGTACTTGTTAAAGTCTTCCGAGTTGTTTTGCACCAGCTTCCATTTGCCCAAAAATGCCTCAACCATGACTGCTGTGGTTCTTGGGTCAGATGCCTTCACTCCAAGCAAGAGAACTCTCACAGAAAGCAAAGGGAGAGTTCTGCAAAGAGCTGCTTTTTAAAGAGGGGAGAGGCAGATCCCTTGTGATGTCAGCACTGAATACTACATTGAGCTCAGGAAACCTCCCTGTTCTCTGAGAGCTGAATCAGCATTTGAGTGTCAGACCTCAGGAGGAGATCCCACTGTGGTTGTTCAAACAAGACATCACTTGTTCCTTTGCATGCTTTCAGCAAGTCTTCTCAACCCATATGTGCTATGTTCTACCACCACGTGGCTTATAATTACTCTTTAATGAGCCTTCTTACTTTCTAAGGCTTACTATTAAGGAGTATGCTTCAATCTAAACTTCAAGGTCAAATGAGCAAAGTGTCAGGGTCACTAATGAGTGGACCAGGACTATATTAATAGTGTGAAAAGTAGATGTATAGGTGTGGCTGGGACATTAACTCGTTGAGGTTAATAGTAGCCTACTTAAACCAGCTTAGACAATTTCTATATAAATAGTGTCAGTTTGCGGTATGAGTTTGCAAACACACCTTTAGATATTGCAAATGTCACTTGTGTTTGTTCTACCCAGCGGTCCCACCGGATCGGAATTCTCCATGAAGGTGACCTCTGTGTTTTCCTCTAATCTAATAGTAGTTAAGACTCCCAACGTGTGCTTTTTGGATACTATAGGTGGACATTATTAATTAATTTAGCTGATATAAGGACAACTGAAATGGTTTCAGAATTAAATCATTGAGAAAGTTAGTATAATTGAGGCTGGTTTTTTTTACAGGTATCCCAAGGCATGAAGATCACTGCTCTCCCACTACTCCACAATCTAATAAAACCAAAATACTTTTCAGGGTGGGGTGTAAGAGATGGTGGATGAGCAAAAGTCCTTTTCATGTGTGAAAGGCTTGGTAAAAAAAAAGTGAAAGAAAAATAGGCATTAGTTGCCGCAGTCCAAGGGGCAAGCCTAGCCAAGTGGCTCAGTAATGAAGCAGGCCGAAAGACCAAAGGTAAGTATCCAGTACTGTATAACTCATATTTACTGGAGGGGGATCCATGGAAAACCCATGACCAGAAAATATCACCCAAGACAAGAATCCTCTTTGTTGCCCCAACACAAATATGTGTTTTCTATACATGTCAATATAGACATAGACCACTTCTGCACATTCCCCACAGACCATGGAGGCTTCTGGCTCACCTGGCACTAAGACCAGCCCTACTCATGATGTCTTGATCTGTCCCCTTTGTTTAAAGCTGCATTAGATGTGGCTGAGCTTTTTGTCTGTCAGACCTCCCATGTACTGCCACTGGTGATAATGACCACTTAGCTGCTGCAACCACTATGTGCAGTTGTGTCTTGTCCTGTCATAACCATGCCTATCCTGATGAAGCCCTCCTCAGCACTGACCCCAGTGACTGTGATACATCAAATAAGCCTTGCGAACCAAAAATACGTTATTAATAATGCTTACACAAAATGGTACTCCTACCTCTCTGATTCATCAAAAGAACTTTGATAAAAAATAGAAATCAACCAGCTCTCATATTAAAAGGTTCAAAAGTCTAAAGATTATTTTCATAAATGTTTGCTTTGGGAGACACGGTAATCTAAAACGTGAAACAAATCACTTTCCTCTATAACAGTAAGTGTATTATTCATTGTTTATCTAGTTTCACAAAACAATAGAAGTGCATTGGCATGCCTTAAATAACTCAAGCAGATCAAAACACTTGCCAGTTCTTCAAGGAATGGCCATGCCCTTTTTTATTTGACCCAACTGTTTCTCTACTAGAGATCTAGCAGACACCCAACTTGCCCCTGTGTACATGATTTTCCTATGTGAAACACTCTGTGGAACCAATTGAAACCTTTCTAACTTGATGGCATGCCCGAGGTCAGTGCTTTTAAAGCAGGTCCATTTAAAGGCCACAATGGACACCAAACCCCCATTCTTCTTTCTTTGGGGGGCCCCACGTCCCAAAGGGATGTATGACCCCTTTCTTCTGCCCTAATCACAAATCCTGATGGAAGGCCAGATCTTCTTGGTCCTTCCATGCACGGAAGGACCACTGGAGGCATCTGAGAGAGCAACCTCCAAGGGCTACCATACCAGAAAAGTCAAATCTTGGCCAAAAAATTTCATCACAGTGCTAACTTAAATCAATTGTAATTTGAAGGACAATACAAAACATAATAAATAATAAAAATTCATTGCAATGCACACCTAGCCTAAAATGTCGGGGCTAGTGACAAGTGAAAATTAAAAGTGCTGCGTGCAGTTACCAGAAGTGTCTAAACAAAATTCTTTGGACATACCACTGCGCATGTACAGGTAGCGTTCTTATATAGAAGCAGGGAGGAGAGGAGGAAGATTAGACAGAAGTCCCAATTCCTAATAAAAAGGAACGCTGGTATCAGTTTGCATGCTTCGAAATGCACTGGAATCTATTAAAAATCCCCATTGTGCATTTTACATGTAGTATTGGTTTTAATGTTCCTTTAAGACCATATTCATTTCCACTGTCAGTGCCAATATGAAAACAAAGGTTGTGCAAGTTGTTGGACTGCAATGGCTTTCCCCCTAGACTCAAGTTGTCCCTACAGTCATGTGAAAGTACACCCTCTTTGAATTCTATTGTTTTGCATATTATGGAATAATAACAATCATCTGTTCCTTAGGTAAATAAAACCTCAGATGAACTACAACACATGACATATTACAATGTGTCACGATTTATTCAACAAAAATAAAGCCAAAATGGAGAAGCCATGTGTGAAAAACGATGTACACATTATGATTCAATTGCTTGTAGAACCACATTTACAATCAAAGTAATAATTTTCTGTACGACTTTATCAGTCTCTCACATTGTTGTGGAGGAATTTTGGCCCACTCTTCTTTACAATGTTGCTTCAGTTCATTGAGGTTTGCGGGCATTTTTTTTTATGGACAGCTGTTTTAAGGTCCCGTAACAGCATTTCAATCGGGTTAAGGTCTGGACTTTGACTGGGCCGCTGCAACACCTTGATTCTATTCTTTTTCAGCCATTCTGTTGTCGATTTGCTGGTGTGCTTAGGATCTTTTTCACACAACTGTATTTTATTCTACATGTAGCAGAGCCTTGAAGCCTATAATCTCTGCTGTGTGTTACAGCTGGACGCACTGCACTGCGGGATTAGGGACTCATGCTGTGACACTTCCTTGAACATTAGTTCCCAGGTGCCTTAATGCATACGATGGCTGTTTATCCCCTTAACTCTTTGGGGTTTATTTAGTGGGAGTGAGCATGAGAGTTTACTGCGGAGATTGTGGTTTTAGCTTTATGAATTAACTATGCATTATAAAGTCAATGCCTCTAAAACTTTTCAGCTGTTCTTCATAATGCATAGTTCAATCAGCGAGGTGACTTTGAAGAAACGTTACTAATTTAAATATGCTTTATATAGGGCTCTTATTGGAGCAGGCATTCAAATATTGACGCTTTATAATATAGGTTAATGACCACTTTACCAACTTCTTTTTTGCAAAGTTGACATGCAGAGGCAGATTGAGTTTTCACTGCTAATGAGCTAATGGCATAGTCACAGATATGTAATTAACCGGTTTCTTGAATGTTAATTAGGGAAACATTAAAATTCTAGTACTGTGAATTATTTGAGAGGCTGGTTCTTAAATTCATATATTACATCATAAAGTAACAAAAAAAAGACAGTCACTTGAACTGTTTTGAAAAGTAAAAACAGAAAACAATTTAATCGATTGAAAAATAATATAAAGCCACTAATAAACGTAAATGTAAACAATATGATATCTGACCAAATGTCAGACACCATAGAGTACTGGCTAAGGAAACTAGCTTGTGGTTACTCATTTAGGAGCAATAAATACCTGCTATGGTTTTCAAACCCTTGAAAGCTACACCATTTCTTTTTTCCTGTATAAATCCCCATCTTTAGTGGCAACTTTAATCTGTATTAAAAACAACTTGGTCTCCCAAGACTATGGGGTCTGGAAGTTTCATGTATAAAAAAAGATAACTGAACAAATTCAGATTTCATGAGCAAATTGCTTTTTTTTTTCTTCTTGTTGTCATTTCAGGAGTTCTAGGGTTAGGCTCAATTTTAAAGCTGTGATTTAGGACGCATACATGCCTCAACTGTTCCTTTTAATTAATATAAGGGTAATTTTATGAGGATTTACATTCCCCTTAAGGTATACACTATAAAATAGCTTAACTCAATTACTTATTCGTTCACAATACGCCCATGTAAAAAGCCTCTGTTTTAAGGCATATGTATCTTCCTCGTGGCTCGGCTGAGGAGGTGAATGTAGGAGATGCCCGCTGCCGCCATGTATTATGCCTCCATTCGCTAGCGAGTTGGGCCAAAGAAATAATATTGAGAATTCTAAATCCACCTGTTTTTATCTCAGACACTATAGCAAACACAACATGCTGACATTGGAAAGATCTGAAGCCTGCGAAACAAAACCAAATATTTTCTTCCCAAGCACTGTATTTTCAGCTGTTCTTTGTGGCTTCCGTGGGTCGTGCAGATACTGCCAGATGTGCTAACAATTTAGTGGAACCGCCATTCTTATGGGAAAATTCAAAGTCATTAGGATGAAGCGTAGGATTCGAGAGGACTAGTAGCAAGTAAACAATTATATACAGAGTAAGATAAAAGGGGCGCTCCAGCCATCAAATGCACAGAGAGGTTTCAACGAGAGCTTTTCCTGCCACCGACCAATCAGTGGACAAGAATTGCTAGACGTTGGAGGTGGTGCTCTGCTGCAGCGTTGGAGCTGCTGCTTTTCTAGTATTTTTTAACCTTTTATAGAACGCACATTAAAGTACTCATAAACTACTTTAATATGCATTCTTCTTTGGCAAGGCTGTCTGGGATATTAAACCGTCCCTTAAAGTGTTTTACCTATCCAGGTCTGTTAAATACACCAGAAACTTTTAATAAGCTTTTTCAGTTACTGGGAGAATAACCTAGCAATTCCTGCTTCTTTGTCACATAATACACCAATCCCTGAAAAACGAGGAAAATAAATGACAGGATTAAAGAAACGTTTCTGGGAAAGGTTTGGATATTCCGTAGTATTTTAAGCAGTGCAAGTGCAAAAGCAACTTTACCGTACTCTTTAGCCAATATACAGACAGGTAGAATTTAAATACAATTTTTTTTATAAGTAAGCAAACTCCCTGTAATGCGCAAAACATGTTACGCTGTGCTTTTCTCTCCCAATGATTATACGTGTATTGGGGCAATTTATTTTATGTTAAAGCACTTTATATTTATTTCCAGCCTGCATATTTATTTGTTCGCGTTGGGGGTGCTTGGTAGAGGCGCTGTGGGTCTTTGGCACCCATTTTCCGGGAGGATCCGTGGATATGCGGTTACCAGTGGGGAGTACCAAAGGATTGTTGCAGCCTGTAGAAAGATTGCAAACATGTTTAGGGCTGCAACAAATAATCAATAAAATCAGTAATAATCGATAATGAAAATTGTTGCCAATGAATTTCATAATCGATTAGTTGAATCGATTTTTATCAATTATAATGCTCTGAAAAATACCCCTCGTTTTATAATCCGTTTCCCTCAGTGTGACTCACAGCAGTTACTACTTACCGTCCCTCCCTGCAGTCACTCTGATTGGCCCCGCCCCTTCTTTCTCCCAGTCCCTCCCTGAAGTCACTCTGACGATTGACCCCGCCCAATTTCTTATAGCATCCACACGGCTTTAACTGCGAGTATAAAATGAATATTTGGGTTGCTGAAAGTTAGGGGAAGTGGGGGTTAATTTAGGGGCAGTTATGGTTAATGGTGTGTTTGGGGTTAATTTAGGGGCAGTTATAGTGGATGGGGTGTTTAGGGTTAATTTAAAGGCAGTTGTGGTTGATGGTTGTCGTTAGGGTTAATTTAGGGGCAGTTATGGTTGATGGGGTCATTAGGGTTAATTTAGGGGCAGTTATGGTTGATGGGATCTTTAGGATTAATTTAATGCTGAGGACTGAGGGTTAATTTAATTAATTTAATAAGGTTAACTGAAGGTGCAGTTAGAGGTAAAGGGGGACAAACTAAGGGGAATCTAAATCCTGGGGCCAGTGAATATTAACCCTGTATTTATTTATAAAAGTATTGTGTCAGTGTGCTGTGAACGAGTCTCTGAATCTATGAGGGCACTATGGGATATTTGAGGGGTATAAGGCATATCTGGGGTATAAGGCATATAGGGTATATAAGGCATATCTGGGAGTATAAGGCATATAGGGTATATAAGGCATATCTGGGAGTATAAGGCATATAGGGTATATAAGGCATATGCTGGGAGGGCGGAGTGACATATCAGGGGGTATGTGGCATATCTGGGAGGCAGTGTGGGAAGCCTGGGCTCAAATGTGCATAACTGGGGGGGGAATAAAAACAAGAAATGCATTTTTATCAAAGTTTTTTTATTCTGCTGTTTGTTTTTAACACCCTGTTTATTAAAATATTTTAACCCCTTCCGTAGCGGCGTTCTTGTACTGTGCCTTCCTTTGAAGACTGCAGTTTTATTTAAATATTTTAATTCCGTGCTCTTGATTCGCTTCAAAGTGATCACATGCACGGAATTGAGGGGGAGGGGCTGCTACGGATGCAACTGCTTGGTGATCGTTTGGCTTTTTACGCGCATATTACAGCTGAGTGGTCCCGTTACATTTTCGCAGTGTATGCCTTGCAAACGCATGAGGGGGATTCTGTAGAATGTGGGAAACTGAATCAATGTATGCAAGGATTAGAGTGAAATTCCAGATTACAATGTATATGTTACATAAATATTTGTTCACTATTTAAATGAGAGGACAAAAAAAAACAGCTAAAGATAGCGTTAATTGAGAAAATACGTCTATGCCTACGCATCCGGAGTCACATACAGACATTGCTATACGTATTTACTTGTAGAACAGGTTTAGAATCATAACAGGCCCTTACATGTACCGATTCTGCATCTGTAATGAACGGCATCGCACAAGTACCCCGGTAACCACACAAACCTATTCTTTTTGCGAAAGACGCACTTTAACAATCTGAATATTCTGTATGAACAAAGGCGGAAAACACAGACAATGAGGTTGTTTCATTTATAATAATGGGAAAAAAACCCAGCAAGAACATTTTCCCATGAAGACGTTTTTTTCTAGACATGACAAGCTATACAAAGTTGTGGTTTGAAGATATGACGGAGCGCGGTGATCTTCTATTCTCGCTCCTGGTGTTTCTGGGACAGAGGGTACAGTTCAAGTGTATTGAAAACGAGGACATTTCTAAAATCCTTCTAATTCGCCTTATTTTTTCGCACCATCTTTTGCCTGCCGATCTTTAGACGCACATTTAGAGGTCAGAGCAGAGAGCATTTCCTTCGTGGTCACGTTGGCCGTTTTCATGAGCAGCCGTTCGCCATCAACTGGGAAAAATAGAAATAAAACATGGATAAGTTGGCTGAGCAGCGCACAACCGGTACAAAAAGAGACAATGGAGTAAAAAATATTGTTCTCAAATGTTTGCCTTTTTTCTATTACTTCTATTGAGCTTTATGTTTGTATTTTATTCTAAAATACATGAATAGAGCTAGTTTTTTTATGATGCATTGTATAGAATTTATTTCATGGAAAACACGCAAAACATGCTCACTTTACAGTTCAGCACTTCACAGACAGGGTGTATTTCTGATTATTGTGTTCAGAAGCCTAGAATATTTTCTAAAAGTTCAACCAATGCAATATGGAAGTGACATTTGGGGCTATTTCAGTGAATAACGGTAGCATTTGGATAGCCGTCACTGGGTATCCATGTCAAGGCGACGCATTAGCGTGATTTATTTTACACTTCAATCAACAGTGAAGCAATCACCCCAGAGCAACACTGCTCTGTGTCCCAAATTGAAGATCTCCTTGTTTCTTCTACTAAATTCAACAAGTTAAAAGGTAAAGGAAAAGTTGATCCCTCGCACTTAATGCAGGGGCATGTATGTTAAGACGTGTTCATGGAAGCTGGGACCGTGTAGTGGGTCTCTCACTTATATATTATGATATTAGGGTGTGGTAAATCAGGACATGGGAACTGAGCATAGCCAGAACAGATGAGTGATTGTGCCAAGGGATGAGATTAGGGAAAGACTGATTCTAAACAATATCATGTATATTTCACAAGATTTTTAACTCTACGCTTCTGGAACTGCACTATAAGGCTGATGATTGAAGAAAAGAAGCTATAATAGCACCAGGCTCCCAGCTAAAGGATCAAGACTCATCAACTGTGCCAAACAACATGAAATAAGAGAGTTCTGCCATCGAGCACTCAGGGAGGAAGGAAGAGACTAACTGCCAAGAACATGTGGAAGAGTCGGCCAAGATTAAAACAAAAGAGGACCCCCAGAGACAAACATCTGTTACTTTGGAAAGGTTTTTGCAAATGTTTTGCCCTCCTTACAAGATCCTTACAAGGATTTTTGCAGTGTACGTGACAGAAATCTGTGGGACAAACTGCTGTAGTTATTGAAACAACTACTAGTGCCAAAAAAAAGAGTAAAAAGAAAAAAAATTACTTCTGAAAAATGGTAAAAGGAAGGGGAGCTACCTCAATGAAAAATGTCCAGCCAGAACTTGCCAATTTTATCTTAAAGTGCACTTAAGAACTTCAACAGCGTGCAAAGCAGACCCAGCGGGCACCAGCCACTTAGGAAGCAAAAGAATAAGTAAGCAAGAGCTTAAATACAGGATTGGGCGACAAAAGCAACGAGCTATAATGTTGCCAAATATTACATTAATAAAACATGTGATATTGTTGAAGGTTAATATTTAATACATCAGAAATTGGTCTTGTTACAGTAAAGACGGACTACTTCCCCCAACATCACTGTAAGCGACCTGGTCAGTAGAAGCAAACAGGCGATAATACTCATAAGCATACGCTTGTGAAATAAACTCATAGTCCGCACTCGGGTCTCTAGAAGTTTATGGAATCATAAATCACTATTTATGCTCGAAATATAACTCGATGGTTCATTGGCCCCTTAACTGGGTTTCCATGATTAGTCCTCCCTTCCTTCTATAGTGAAAAGATTCTGGAAACATTACAAAGAGGAATAAGCTTAAGAGAAAATGCATAACACTTATACAAGTTGCTACTCAACACACAAACTCTCTCAGGAACACAATTATTTTACCCATAAAGTTATCTCCCCTATTGATTGAGGATTTGCAAGCAAAGTGGTCTCCAGACTGGATTTTATATAAAAGTACGAGTAGATTGGACATTTTTCCACTACAGAGAAAGTTGTACTGGTTGTATTAGGACTGTCTGGGTTTTTGCTACCTTTAAAACAAATGATCAATATTTTCCTTTATTCCAAACAAATCCTAAGAGTTGCAATATTTTTATTTCTGATACACCTAGAAGTCTATTTAAGAAATAGTATATTGTATTTTGCCATTAAGCTCATTTGGCTCTTAAGAGCTAGGGGCACCCATCTAAACCTCCTCTTCTCCTATGCCATTTACACCGATAACGAAACACATTACACTGCTCATTAGAGAGTGAGAGGAGATCATTACTAAACTCCTTCCACCAACTTTATGTAAAAATAGAACACTTCCCGTCTCAGCTTTTTCCTGAGGAATCAAAATATATTTTAAAAATGTAATGTATCTTAAAAACATGGGTACATTTTATTACATACTAAACCACAAGAGATGGACATGCTTAAAATGTTTTGAGAATAGGTGAACCGTTTCAAAATTGTTGGTTTACGGGCAATATTTCACACTAAATAATGTATAGGATTATTTGATTTGACAGTCTTTGGAAAATGTGCACCAATAGATTTTACATAAAGTTATATGAGCTCGAATGTGAGCTCTGTTGCCCACTAATGTGCGTTCAGGTTTTTCCTGTCTCGTCATTCTTGTTCTGCGGTGACCTCTTGTGGGCTTTTGCGGCATTACAGTTGCTTAGAACGGCGCACATGCAGGGAACCACAATCGCCACTGCAACAATGTATCTTTTGGAATATTGTATGGAAATAATTTATAGCTGCTCTATGCATAGCAGTTTTTATACTGATATAGTGCATGTTCATATAGTTTTCCCATAAGAAAGTGTTAAAATGACATTGTGCTCGTAACAGCAAAAAGCTCCACAGTAAACAATTTAGTATGTTATACAGCGACAAGCATGCTATGGAAGTTGGCAGTGACATGGCATGTAGTTTCTATAATATATGACCAACTCAAGGGGTGGTCATGCCCATTTTTGTTGCCAAAAAATAGAGCATTTGGAGAGGACTTCCTTATTTCACAGGCACAGGTCATGCAACGCTATGCAAGCCCCTATAGAATGCTGTGAATCACGAGGGCCAGAGTACGTCAATGTTTTAGAAGTTATATTTTTACATACACCAATTGTTACAAGTATCTTGTATGTATTATCTGGACACGTGTTTCTTCTTTTCCTTCTTTGCCGAATTTGGTGGGGTATACAAAAACCACACACAGATCTGTTTTGATGGACGTTATAAAGTAACTTACCGAAGGAAACGTCTACTTGGGGCTCAGACTTATCATGCCTCACGTCTACACTTATCTGACAGTTGGCATTCGTGGAACGTACTTTTTTCGAATTAATTGCTTCCAAAAATTCTCTGCAAGGAAAATAGGAAAGCATTAGTTCTCAACTCGAAACAAACATGAAAAATAAGATACCGTTAACAGTAAATGCATAAGCAGGCATACAAAATCCTAGACACTTTAAAGTTAGCATTAATCACAACGGGATACATTTTAGAAGAGGCTTCTGATTTTTTTTTTTATGCATTTATATCAATGGGAACGCTTTCCTGCCACTGACCGGTCGCTTCAAGCAAGCACTCGTCGGTTTTGTTCTGTGTTTTGGAAGAATTTACTATTTTTACTACTAGAATTATAAATAAAGGGTTGATTAAACCAGGGCTCGACAAATCCCAGGCGCCAGGTCGCCATGGCGACTCAGAATTTTGTCTTGGCGCCTAGGAGTTTGTCAGCCTCTTACATCCACAAAAAAATGCCCCCGTGTCACCACGCGGGGGCGCTGCTGCTGCTGTCTGCCCAGGAGTCTGGGCAGACAGCACAGCCACTCAGAGCCCGCCCCCGAGCCTGTGATCACTCCCACGGAGTGATCCTGTAGGCTGGAACCGCGATTGCAGGGAAACCTGCAATAGCGTTTTCAGCTGCCACAGGCAGCTTCAGGAAAGGGGGTTCAGTGTTGATTGGGTCCCCACACAAGTGTGGGGACCGGACCCAACACCCCCCAGCTGCCTGATCGCTCCATGAGAGCGACAGGGCAGCGTTAACCCCTTCAATACCGCGATCGCGGCATTTAAGGGTTAATTCCCGTTTTTCAAGGGGCTCTGCTGCTGGTGGTCTGCCTGGAAGTCCAGGCAGACCAGCAACAGCAAAAACAAGCCCCAACAAGCCCTTTGATGACTCCTGTAGGCATGGAAGCCTACACCAGTCATCAGAGACTCCCCCCTGCAATGGCTGGTCTATAGACCAGCAATTGCTTCCCAGCTGCCAGAGGCAGCTTCAGTGACAGGGGGAGAGGGTTCTTTGGTCTCCACATGAGTGTGGAGACCAGCCCCAACACCCCCCCCTGCTGCCTGATCGCTCCATGAGAGCGACAGTGCAGCGTTAACCCCTTCAATTCCACAATTGTCTATAACACATTCGTGGCATTGCAGGGGTTAACATTTGTCCCCACAAGCTTGTGGGGACTAAATATCAGTCAATGCTGTGCTCCAATGGAACATCAGCATTGAAAGTGTTAAAAAAATATATATATCAAAAAAAATAATTAAAAAAACCCCCCCAAAAAAAGCACTGACCTGAAAGTCCAGGGTGCTTCCAGGTCAAATGCTGTGAGTTTAGTAAGTGGGCTGATGATGATCAGATCACTCCTAACCAACTGTTTAAAAAAAAAAAATCCTGGCTCCTAACTTTTTTTAGCTGGCGCCTAGATTCACAACAAATTTGTCAAGCCCTGAATTAAACAGTTTGTTATATATTATATATACACACATGGTTTCTCTCACTTTTTTTGTTTGTTTGTCTGGGACATTAAACCACTGCTTTAAATATTAGGGAAAAAAAAAAAAAAGAAAAGAAAAAAAACACACAGGTGCCAAACGTCTGGTTAGACATAATTCCAGGCCAGTCAGATGAAGCCGATACTATTATTTGTCATTTTAGTGTAATAAAAGGTCTATTTTATTTCCGAATGTTTTTTATTGTATTTCCCCAAATTTAAGAGCCAAGTTCCACGATCACCTCCTCTTTGATAAACGATTTAAGGGTTAATCGGAGCAGCTAATTATGAGCGTTATATACATAAATACAGATTTCAGTGCACAGTTTTAGATGTGGCCTAATGGACCGTTCCAGTGGTATATATGGCTATAAGAACACATTTAACTTTAGGTCACGTTTTAATTTTAACACGTTTCTGGCTCATCCACAATAATTCCCAACTTACTGCATCTCTATTAAGTAAAATGAAAAAAAAAAAAACAATTGTTCTGAATATTACCAGCCTGCTTTAAAAAGTACCGACCAAATCTGATGGGGGCAGTCAGTATAGACAAGCTGCGGTTTATTCACTATTATCTTATATAGCGCCATCAGATGCCACAGCGCTGTACAAAGGGCAGGCAGGACATAAGATGGCATACAGAAACAACAGGTGATGAGGGACCTGGTCACATGAGCTTACAATCTAGAGGGGGGAGCTGTCAGGAGGGATGTGATTTTGAATGCTTAACTTCAATATACAAGAGCTGGCCAGGCCCAAAAATCATTATAAAATCAATGAGCGTTCTCCAAACTCTCCTCATCTATTAAATTATACATTATGCAAGGCCAGCTTGGCACTGGAAACTCTCCCTTTAGTGAATAAACCCCTCTGCGGTGTCACTCAGGGTAAAGGTATTAGGGGATGTGATTATAAGCACTATATAGGGTGTAGGGCCAGGCTCGGTACCGGGCATGTCTCCGGAGTAACCCCAGTCAGCACATGTCAATCAGCGGAAATCAATAACACAGAGAGTGCAGCCTTCACGTCTACAGTCACCGGGTGACCTTAGTGCTGTGACAGCAGTCATGAATATACGCGCTGCTTGTTGGTAAACCGGATATATTATCACCGCAGCCCTAACGTCAGACCCTCCTCACCGAGCGGACCGGACATTGGACTCGAAAGGACAAAAGCGAACAGCGATACTCTTCACGGACTTCAGCACCAAGCCGGCTGTACTGGGGGCCGCCATGATTCTGCACGCGCCGTGCAGCCTGCAGCCAATCACAGGAGAACCTTACGTTCCAGACGCCTCGCCGCGCACCACTGCATGCCGGGAAATGTAGTTCACCCCAGAATATATATTGTTATAGTATATTTACAAACATAAATGCACTTTATCGTAAACATTCTCTTGTGCTTCGGTGTTACCGCCTTGATCTGAGGGGCTGGATCACTAAATGCTGTTCTAACATCTACTCCCAGTCCTGAAGCTGGGATGCAGTTCATTGTCACCAGCATTATACCAGTAAAACTAGTCAATCCACCTGTAGCTGGTCAATAGTCCCGATCATTTATTCTGCAGGTTATTTATGATTACTGATATTGGAATATATACCCAAGCAGTCAGGTTCTATATGTATGCTGGTTGCTAAAAGGAGACGGCGTTATACATGATCATATAGAAAATACCCTATAGGCCTTTAAAAAATGGACTGGTACGAACTCTATAAAGTACAACATATACGGCCTATTCCTTCATTACCTCACATTATTAGAGGCTACAGTGACACCCAAGTCCTACATTACGTAGAATTTACTTGAAATATCTGATATGGTAGACCTAGAAAATACATTTTTACAATTTTATATACAAGCCTCAAGCACAGCAAAAAAAATGTCATGTTTTGTATTTAAATAACATGATGTCCTGGAACGTTAGCGTTACCAGAAGGCCACGTTAAAAACGGCAACTCTGCGGTATATATTTTCTATAAAGGTCTCCATGTGGTTAAAAGGGGAAACAATCTTGCAAGACCCCCTTCCCTAACTTTAAATTCTCCATTGAGGGCGGCAGGTTTTTGGAGAGTTTTACCCAAATGCCACGTTTCTTGCTCGTGTCGGTTGTTGCTTTTGGTGAAAGAGGGTTGTTGCCGGAATTAAGTATCACTATTAATTATCTTGAGGCCAGTTAGCCCATAAGCCACTCTGGGTGGCAACAAAGCTCTGCATTGTATAGAAAGTTTATCGGTTTCAATGCATAATTCAGTTACCTCCAAACATGGGTTTGCAATAAGGCCTTTTTGTTAAAGGTATCTTAAAAAAGTAGGAACATCGTGCAATATTTGTGGGATGTCCTGTGGGAAACAAATATCACTTTTAGTCCAGCTTTAGCTGTCAACAGATCTTAATTTCAAGACTGACAACTGAACCTATGTCCTTGCCGGATTCTGCCCATGCAGAGATAGGGCCAACCATGCTATGACGCCACAACTATGTCCTAGACCTATTGTCTCAGCTTTATACTGTCTCTTCCGGCACTTATCCCTAAGATTCCTGATACAAAGCGTTGAGAAGATAAGTCCATCATGAAGGCACTTCCATTATGTTCTCCTGTACCTTCTCAAGTGAGTGAAAAACCTGTGCACTAAAAACCATGTTAGCCCAGCTGTGGAACATTAAAAAAGACCCTAAATCACATTAAACATATTACATAAAAACACTTACACTCCCGTTAACTTTGGACCCACAACCTTCTACAGCAACCATACTAATTAAATCTGACCTCAGCGTATCGATCACCATTTTTTCTACTTTCTTTCATGTGATTCTCTCCTTTCAAGTTTGTAGTGCAGCAAATCCTTGTCTTAATATTGTTCAGCACCTTTTTCTAGCAAAAAAATAAATAAATCACATCAGATCAAAGTGGTAACTTAAGCTCATCTTAAGAAGTCAGATGAAGACGGTTCGGAATATCGCAACTGCAACAGAATAAATTACATTTTAAATCCATTAATCCTGTTCCATAATATCATGCCAGTGGAAAAGGATGTGTTCTGTGTCACTGAGAACAGTTTCTTGTGTAAGATATTTTATTATTATTATTATATTATTTAATTATTGTTTCATTTTTAATTAATACAAAATATAACATCTTATTAGAGATTAAACAAGAAAAACTATTACAAAGCGATTATTGTATGCGTCCTGCCCTTTGTATCCCAAGGTAGGGCAATAAATACTAATAGTAGTGTAATGTGTGGCCCTAGTTCATTCAGAGTTATGAAGGTTGTGATTTATAAAGCACCGTTAAGCTTTGTGATGCTGACCAATATATAAAGACAATGCAATAACTTTGAATCTGGTATTTATCAAATTTGGCAGTTAATTTATATTTTAATTGTTACAAACGATATAACATGGTAAGGAACTGTACCATGTTCTATTAATTTAATTGCCCCTTGAAGTACCAGACTTGAGAAGGAAAGCAGAACTATCTGGCTTTACTATACAATATGAAGGGCCAACGCTGGCACGTTTCTCTTCCAAGAAGGGTTTATCTGGCCCTTTATAATGTATAGAGTCAGAGCCGGCCCTACAATGGAGCCGAGTGGGGCAATTGCCCCAGGCAGCACTTTGCCGCCCCAAGCGTTTTTTGTTTTTTTTTAAGCGGAGGAGAGAGAGAGGGCACCGAGTGGTTTTCGCGTACCCGCTCGGCGGCCCTTTCTCTCCTCTGCGAGCCCTCTAGCTCGGTCTCGGTGCCGGCTTGTAATGCTGAGCGCCGGAAGTGAAGTCAGTTTCCGTCGCTCAGCATTACAAGCCGGCACCGTAGCAGAGCAGGGAGACTCGCCGCAGTACTGTTTAAAGTAAAGGTAAGTACAAAGGGGGGATAGGGTAGATAATGGCGTCGGCGAAGTTTAAAATGCCGCCCCCTGGCGTCGGCGGGGGGGGCGGCATTTTAAACTTCGTCCCAGGCGACATTATGTCTTGGGCCGGCCCTGTATAGAGTGATGAGACAAATCTTACTGATATAATGTCAAGCAAGCTCATCCCGCAGAAGAAGCCCACTAGGATTATCACTTCATAATATACCGTATAATGATGTCAAAGAGCTGAAATGCAACTCTGACAATACTACATTTAGTGAATATACCCCAAATACAACAAGCTGTGGCCCAAATCTTCAAATAATTGAAGCCTAGAAGGCAGCTAAACCCCTATAGGCGGGTATAAGGAATATCAGTGAGGCAGAGTGGCATATAGGGGGTATAAGGGATTTGTGGGGGCAGAGTGGCAAGCCTGCGGGCAGATGTGCAAAACTGGGGGCAGGTTGTCATATTTTATTAAATATGAAAAAATAGTTTTCATGAATTAATATTTACTAGTAAAACTTTTTTCCTATAGAGTAGTCTTATATTCAGGCTTTTTCTTTTTTTCCTAAATTAATATTCAGATTTTGGGGGGTCGTCTTATAATCAGGGTCGTTTTATAATGGTCCAGGTTGCGATAATCTCTTTTCAGAGGTGCAAATATTGTAGTGACACTGAATGTCCACTAGAGGTCTCATCAAACCCAATGAACATCAAATCCATGTAAAAATTACAATTACCGGCATTCTTTACAATTATGTTGCACTATGTAATACACTGTAGGGTGGATTTAAAACAATTAGACTAAAATAAATGTTATTTGTTACTCTAATTTGGATTTAGATTATTTTAGGAGTTACAAGGTATTCCGTAAAACTCACTGCATAGTTTACATCGGCCACATCTGTGATAAACATTAGGATTACAGGCACATTTTAAGAAGATCTAGGGAATAATTTACTATCGTTGTACATTAATTAATGTCTACAAGCTGACAACAGTTGGAAAAGGTTGTCAAATCCGGCATTTTATTATTATTATTATTATTACTATTATTATTTCTATAGTGGCAATAATTTCTGCAGCAGTTTATACAGTACATTTATTCAAGGGAATGATAAAACTAGAACACGCAGACTGAGACTAAGCCATACATTAGGTAAATATTATATAAATATGAATTAATTTGCTTTAGTGAAGAGATCCCATTGTATTCCTTGCAGAGATGAGCACACGGCTTTTTTCAGGAATGAACTGTTTACGATCACCCAAACACACAAGATATCGCGTGTTAAGGCTAAACAGCATTTAGTAGACATGGGCCGATGTATTGATTTGGCTCCGCCCCTTGTGTGAATATTCATGAGTAGGGAGCTGGCCCTGCCCCTCTCTGCCTGCCAAATGTATGATGGGAGGGGTAGGTGAGGGTTTGCATGCTGCAGCTTTGCAGGCAGTGGGAAGGGGGGCTTTCCGTGGCATGGGGCAGGTGGTCTGCACTTGCTGGCTGGGCGGGAATGAGCTGTGATAGGACGTGTCTCCGGTGGTCGGCGGGAGATCTGTGTACAGACCGGGCGCCAGTCATATCGTGCTCTTCGTGGGCTGCTGTCCGGATGATGTGACCCCTCAGGACCTGGAGGCGGGTGAGAGGCTTTCTATCCATCAGCTGGATTGGGAGTGATAGGGGTGGGGGTCGGACTGCAGGAGCCCCGCTCTCTAGGAAAGCTCAAGCAGGAACAATCTAGTGATCGCATAGCAGAATAATGCCTGCGGTCTGCCTGCCACTTCGCGTATATATATAATCTATATATAAATGTTATATGTATGGTGCTTCCTTATCCAATAAGATTTGCCTTTGGTTCTATAGATTACCCCGTATGGATGTGTTGGTGAGGTTTGCTCGGTGCTGTATGTTGAGTCCATACAAGTATCTCTATAATGGACTCTCCATTCCTAGCAGCTGAATCCTATGTGTTTGTATCAGCAGGAAACTCTTAGATCTTCCTGATGGAACCTGAGCTCAAGCAGTGAGAGAAGATGGCCTGAGCCCCTCTGGGGGTTTGTGATTAGATCAGAGTGCTGTCCATCTATATGTCATCATAGGAGAGAGCAGAGAGGGGCTGCTGCTGCTGCTTAGTGAAGGTCAGGGGCTGGGGCAGAAGTGTCAACTAAACAAAAGCAGCTTTTGGCACTAAGGGTGTGGATGGGGGGTGTTGATTGGGGGTCTCCTGATTGCCTAAGGGAGGGTGTTGTTTGGGGGTCTCCTGATTGCCTAAGGCTGGGTGTGGATTGGGGGTCTCCTGACTGCATATGCAGCGCTGAGTGAATGTAGTATTACACGTCCTTATGGTGATTGTGTGATGGTCTGTTTTCTTTTTTGTATTTTGATTCCCAAAGCATTGCCTGTGACTGGATGCCAAGCAGTGGTAACTAGGATAGGGCGGCAATAGGAGGGGCAGATGCCCGTGGTGCAACAGAGATCCAGGGTACATTATGAAAGGCATAGGGTGCGGAGATTCTTACTCTTGGGGATTGGGAAAAGGTCAGGTGATCAGGGATTAACGCAACATACAATATTTGGCAAGTACTGGGCTTACTGGTGATTTACAGTGTTCTGTTTTCCCCTCGTGCTTTGACTATTGGTTTTAGTACTGGGACTTAAATGGTTAAAATGACCAACTACTTTCTGAATAAAAGAGGACCTTGGGTGCAAAGTAACCCCCCCCCCCATAGAATATGACTGCAGATAACACCCATTTGTCTCATCTAGTCTGCCCTGGTGTGTCTCTGTACAATAATTAATTTGACTTCGTTGTTGTGAACATTTTGCAGTTTCGTAATTAAAATGTTCCACAGTTGTGACTATTACACAATCCCATGGGGGGGGGGGTGTTTACTATGACTGCAGTGTGCAGGGCTGGAGCCAGTGTAGCTGTAGAGAGGACTTTGGGGAACTGGGTTTGGGTCCCATCCTTCACGTAAGTCTTACCCGATTGCAAATAACCTCCAGGGTCAGATCTCACACGTATGCCTAATTATCGTTATAAGCAGTGTTATCGATGAAGAATGATGTTAAAATGATAAAATTTGGTCTGTTGCTCGTGGAAACATTCAAATGGGTAACAAGCGTTATATGGATTGACATCGGACTGAATTCTTTGAATTATGTAATTTTGATGCCTGTTAGACTGATCTTGATTAATTAACTTTTATTGTTTAATATAGGATGAGCCAAAGGTATAGTTGGACAGTGTAGCTTTAGGCGCAGGTTCACGGTCTGGTAAACTGACAAGGAATCAATAACCACGGATCACATAGTAAGCCTGAGAATGGCTGGCATGGGGGGGGGCAATTGCCCCTTTGGCTGGCCACTACCTGAAGCTCTTCCAAGTGGCTAGTAGAAGCCCTACATAGAGCCACCAGGATGTCTAGAGTAAGAAGTACTCCAAGTGGCATCTGCATGATGACTGTATTCTTTTTGTAACATATTCAAAGGGTTTTCTGTGTATTCTGTGAATGTGTTTCGTCCAGGACTGGATAACAGTTATAATGCCAGATGTGTTTTACTGGGCCGGGTCGCGTTACATGCGATCAGTCTGATCTCCTGTGTAGCTGCAGAGAGATGTCCCTGCCGCTGCAACAGAATCCAGTATACCTGTATGTCCTAAGTGGGCTGAAACTGTTGGAGTCCAATTATTGTCATGACAACATGAAACGTCCTAAAGGCATGAATGGGTTAACGTTCTTGGAGATCACTGCCATGAGGTTCCAAATCTTTTTTTTTTGGGGGGGGGGGTGTTAAAATAGTAAAAGGAACATAGCTGATATCATAGTACAGTACATGGTCTCTGAGCTGATTTAATCAGTTTTCACAATAACAGTTAATTGCGGCTCGCTCTGCTCCGGCTGTAAATGTGGGATGTTTTGGGATGTGTTCTGGCTGAGAGCAATATCGTGAAAAATTAAAACACATTACCCTGCTCCGAGGCTGCCGTGTAGGTTAGTGCACAAAGTGAGTTGCTGTTTTAAGATAATTGTTTGTTACTAAAATGTGTAACAAATGGCATACCTTGGAATTATAAAGTATGTTTAATTTTTATCAGTTGAGAAGCCTAAATTGTAGTAGGAAAAAAACAATACTTAATGGTGTGTTCTTGAACAAAAATGTAGCAAAACAGGTAGTTTGCACTGACAAGCTGTTTGGGGGTTAAGATGGCAGTGGTATGCTGTTTGGGGGCACAGTGGTTTGTAGTTACCCCCTGCTCTCACGCTCTCAGACTCTCACTCACACTCTTTCAATGTCTCTCTACCTTCTCAAACGACGTTTCTATGTTCTGATTTATGTAAGCAGGGTGTGGAGTTAATCAATTATCAGCACGGTCTGAGGACCTCTGGGGATTTTTACATTTGTCATTTGTTTCCAGTAGGGTCCGTAGAGAATGCCCATATGTGTGTTATCGAAGTGTAACCTGCACCCTCAATCATCAGGGGAGCCTCCTGGGTGTTTTTTAACAGCCTGCTCGCTGGTGAACTGGAGGGGAAATGTCCCAGTCGTGCAAACCTTGGGTGTGAAGGGGTTAATAACGCAATAACCGTAGGCAAGAGGGCAGTTCTCATCAATACAGCATCACAGAATAGCTGTTGGTATAATGAATTGGATAAATTCGCTAATGGAGGTACTGATGCACCGGTACAATCGTGGTTTGTTACAGATATGCTTTGCATATAGAGTGGTTGTTCTGAAATCTGAATCCATATTCCTCATTCCTGTCTATAATGACTTCTCATATTCCTCTCTGGTAATTGCACGACTATTGATGAGTGTCAATGGGAAAGACTTGATAACGTTACAGATTGGAATCCATATGTTTACTAGGGATGTTCTTCTTGTTGGAATGGCTGGCTGTACTAGCTTGGCAATGCTTCGGCGTCCAAACCATTTATTTACAGATATTGTCGTTACTAACCTATTTCTGTCCAGTTCTTTTAATGTGCTTCTGAATTTTGTGTGTATATATTTCATTATTCTTATATAATTAGTGTATATATTGCTATTAGAGGCAGTTTTATAGGCCCATACCCATTTTTTCCTCGGCTGTAATTATGTGTAATTAAACGTGTTCTCTTTTAGATTTGTTGGAAGGGGTGCTGATTGTGCACCTAGCGGTGTTTGGCTTGTTATCTTGTATCCTAGGACTGAATATGTAAACCGAACATTGGCAAGCTGTGTGATAAGTGTTTGTTTGTATTTTGACCTAGGCCACCTATGCTTAGGGTGATGGATCTAGAGGGTGGCATCCTCTATTTCACCTAACTGAGTGGGAGCTCTGGGATATGGAGTGAGGGCCAGAACAGCCCCCAGCCTAAGTACACCACCGTGTGGGTTTATAATATTACTCCGAGAATCACTCATTAAATACTATTTATGGTCCAACATATCCCTCTTATCCCAGCGCGTTGACTGCGTCCTCAAATTCAGCATCTGCAACCAACTAGGGTTAAACCAGCTTCTTGCAAAGCTCAGCTTTTAAGTCATTGAAATGCGGTAGTGAGAGCTTCCTGGGGTAACTTTGAGAGGTATTATAGACTCCCCCCCCCCACACCTCGGGGTTTGCTATCCCTTCTATTGATGAACACCGTTATTTCGGATGACCGCACGATAACGCGTTGTATCCTCTGTGTGTACGCAGTCTCCCCTGTAAATGCGTTACTGTTACTTGTTTGTGAAAGTGAGATAAATATTCGCTAAAAAAAGAGGAATAAATAGGAGTAATGCGCCGTATATAAACGGTCTTCCTCCGTCCATCTCTTGTATCTGAGATGCTCTTGATCCTAATAAAACCACCGACGCTTATCAGTCTGTTTTTAAGACGTGACCTGCGCGCCCGTGTTAGGCAGCCATCGGGCCACAAAGACATCTGCTAGGCCGGTCCACCGGGCACCCCCCCCGATAAGTGGCACCCGGGGTGCAGTTACTAAATATATAATGTTATTTTTATGTCTGAGCTCCTCTCCTCATTCGTTCTAGCGGTGTCCAAAGTGACATCTACCGGAAGGGCATGCGGGGTCAGGCATTCTAGCAGTCTAGGTGCACTGGTGCCTGCACTGGAGACGCTGGCTTTTGCTGGTACAGTAGAGCCCAGACTGTATTCAGGGTTTTTTGTCTGTAGGTACTTTCTGTGTATGTAGTAGTATGACCATGGGGTCGATAAGTGGTACGTAAATTGTACCTAATGCCATAAAAGTCATTATTTCTAATTGAACTGTGTAAATGAAATACATTATTCATTTAAGAACATTTATCGTTGCATAAATAGCTATAAATAGGTCATAAAGTCCCATTAAATAGTCCCAGTAAAGCCATGCCCCAAGCCTCAGCTCTGGTCACACCACTGCTATCCATGACAGGCTTGGCGGACTATGAAGAAATATGTTGACCGGTCGGTTAAATCCACCTCTGTGAGGTCATTTTTGGAGCTCACGATAATAAGCTATTTTTGTTACAGTGAAAGGACACTTTTTTTTCCTTTGTTATTTCCCCCCCCATTAGTCTGGTTGTAGGGCAGCCAGTTTAATCCACCCCGTGGATGGGATTATTATTTTTTTCTTCATATAATAAAGAATGGGAATTACATTAATCCATGAAGGTGTAGCCCTAGGCTGATTGTATTTCAAAGAATAAATAGAGCGTCTGATGAATGCCGAGTCGATGGGAATTATGCAGCGAGAGAAGTACTGACCGGCGTTTCCAAACATCCTTGCTTATACATGCGTCCTTTTACTCCAAATATACCGACATTCACAGCAAATATCCCTGTTCAGTTTTAGCAATTAAATGTTTTTGTTTTTGTGATCTAGTGGTTTTAAAATTTACCATTTGGATTTTTCGGCGTTATTGACACTATTTTCATTTTCAGGATACAATTGTAAGGATGGGAAATATCTGGAGGCCGCCGTTGTTGTCAGTCATGTGATATTTTGGATGACTTTTCCTGCTCAAACATCACACTGAGCTGATTCTTTATGGCTAATTTAACTCCATTCCTCCATAGATTTTTATCTGCCTGCGTGTCTGACTATGGTTAAGGCTGATCCGTTCTTTAGTTTAATGATAATGAGTCAGGGTGTTTGTCTAGTAGATTGGGCTACAATAACAGAGCAAATGTCCAACACCAGCTTGCAACAGGTTTGTGACCGAACATTGTGCCATCAACTGTGTTTTCAACTTTAATTGTACAACTTTAATTTTTAAAATTGTATGAACCGTCGGTTCATCATATGTTTTAATCACGTAGAATTTTGGGCTCGTAGTTTTACTTGGAATGCTTTAATGTCATGACCCAAACAGGTTGTTAGCACAGCAAAAGTTTCTGAGATTAAAGAATATAATAACTGATTGGAGCAGCACCTGCAGTCTGATTACTTCACATATATTTTACCTGTTGGTGTTGAAGCCCAGCTAGACGCGTTACATGCCGTCTGCTGAAGCATTAGAGACTGATCCCCAGGGGTCCGTCATTATGGTAGATGAGGATGGTTTCTCGGGATGCATGCTGGGACCGGCCGCCGTTTCAGCTGTCAAATGGATTGGTGACCCGTGCATGCGGTATTAGAAACGACAGCTCTTGGGCCGTAGTCTTACTGCATGCCTTGAGACGGAAGGAAAAGAGCACCGACAGCAATTTATAACAGGCTTTTAATCCATTTTACGCTGTAACGGATAATCGCTTTCTGATTAAACATGTAAGAGTTGTGATTTGCATTTATGGCCCCGATTGGATTTTGATGGGAATGTGTTGATTAAAGCAGAGAACTCCTTGTATTTCTTTTCTTAATGTAGACTTCATAGAATGAGGGAAATACAAGATTAACTAATTATGTCTTTAAAATCTGGGTTTTGTTGAGAACTCTAATTTTGTATGAATTTTTTTTTTTGGGTAGAAAATGACTTAAGAGACCCAGGATTCTACATCTCAAGCCGTGCCGATTAGTGATTTTACAGCGGAACAAAAGAACAGGTACGATTTCAAAATGTTACTGAAACACTGAATGCTAAATTAAGCAACCCATTATATATATTTTTCAGAGCCTGATTTAGTTGGATCTGGCAGGGTTAAACTGGTGAATATTTAGGCTGGTCGGTATTGGCAAGAGAGGGCTCCAATTTCTAAGCTCGGCTTTTATTTTATAATTTAGCTTTTGGGGTGTACATGTAAATATGTGACAGAAATAGCGTTCCTAAGCCTTAATGCCCTTAAAGACCCATTACGACCTTCATGATCCATGACGTCAGGAAAAAAGTGTCCCAAAAATATATGGTGGCGGTATGTTACGTCATGAAGAAATGGGAGCGCATACTGCTACCCAATGATTCCTGGTACATCTGAGGCAGGTTGGCCTTCCCCGCGGCGGAAGTCTTCTGGAATCACAAAAATTCCTTTATGAATGGAGCAACGCATGCTCAATGAACGCGATGTTCCATTTGTGTGTAGCTGTTTGGTCTGTGACTGATTAGCAACCTTCCAAAGTTTATTTTTATTTTATTTATCTTTTCAATATATATAATAATGATAAAGAGCAGAAGGCTGGGTTGCTATCAACGATGGTTCCCGGTGCAGGGGACTGCCTCGCAAACGGCTGTCGTACTGAAAAAAGTCTGGCATAATGGCACCCCCCCACACACTATAAAAGTATACCATACACTTACATTTTATAAACCTTTCATTATTTTCTTTGCAAATTGTCTGGTGACTCTTTGAGTCAAGCTGACAATAAGGGTGATGGGAGTTGTGGAGAAGCAAACATCTGGCAAACTTGTATTTTTTTTCTGTGTACTGTCGCACAGTGAAATGAGTGTCAGGTGGTGTGCTTTGTAGATTAAAAAAGCTATCTTTCCTTAAAAATGTAAAAAAACCTATATATATATATATATATATATATATATATATATATATATATATATATATATATATATATATATATATATATATATATATATATAATTTCTTTTGGGTAAAAATACATTGTATAACGAAGAATCATGGTTATGGAAACATAGCGTAAGAATGCTGAGAAGTCTCAGGTTTTTTGGCAGAAAAGAAGAGGTTAAGATCAGAGAAGTGACTTTAGTAGCCCTCTGGTAACGTATGCCGGTACTTCCCGCCCGGGTAACGTTCCGTTTCCAATCATAGCAAATGCAGAGCGGGTAATAAATTAGTTTTGAGCTAAGTTTAGCCCATTACTTTACATTTTATTTCTGAAGTGCCGTTAGATTCCATAGCACTATTACAATGGGGGGGGTGAGATTTAATGTTTACATTACTATTGATAATATTAGTAGGACATGTTATGACATACTGGCTCAGAAGGAGAAGAAGGTCCTGCTCTTTACGATCTATATAGATGAGTTTAACACACGGTGTCTGCATCCCCAGTAGGGATTTCCGAATAATAACTCCTCAAGAGACTGATATTACCCCAAATATTAGCAAGAATGGGGTGTCATCGTTCGCTTTCACCTGATGTCTCCGCTCTTAACATCCTCTATTCCCTAGGAAGTATGCTTTGACGTCCTTAGCCCTGTCCATTGTATCTTGCATTCTGCTCATCTGCTTCTTGTGTTGAGGAAATAATTGAACTTTTACAAACAAAACCTGTTGTAAAATGTGATGGTTTTAAGGCGTTTGTTGTTCTTTAAACCTGCTTTTCCAATAACAAAGGCCTTATAAAGCATGATTTATAGGTGGCTGAAAAGCTCTACTTGCGGTGATTGAGCCCTTGGAGCTGGATTTCCATTTAACCTCCCCTGAGGATTTCTTCCGAAAGAGCAATACATCACCCCCAGCATTTATTGCTAAACTTGATTACTTTTCTTAAGAAGGCTGGTGATGTCATATGTTACAAAACAAATGAATCTCTCCGTGTTTCTCCGTGCACGAACATTGCTTCTCTCTATAAAGTTAAGAACTTTTTGTGGGGGTTATTTATTAGGCTTGATAGTTATATTTTTACCTATCCATCTCTGAGTCAGCCGCTGTGTGCGATCATCCCATGGAGACCTTGAAGGAGAAACTATTTGGTATTACCCTGGGAGGGAATAGGCTTACAATGTTAATGCCAGGCCAAGCCACATATGTATATATGTATATGTGTATATATATGATTTATCTGGAAGTCATACTGTGAATTGTCCATTTGTAGTGTGGCAGGAAATTGGCCTTGGTGAGTCTTTGAATAATTTGGAACACCGTATTTTCGTATGTATTGCTAAATAAGGGTGGGAAACACAATAACTTACGTGTATATTGTCACAACTTCAGGTGTTGGGTTGGGTTGGAGTCTCTGACAGGGACTTGCTGAGGACCATGCATTGGGCAGGCAGATACTGTAGCACCTGATTGCAGACAGTCTTTGGTGCTGTCTACAGACACAGGACTGTGTGACCAGATGGCAGTCAGCAGGGGACGGGTTATTGGCACACATAAACCAGGTCAGGCTGGTCAAAATCATTCACTATCAGGCCTAAACGTGCTACAGGGTTATAAGCAGAGGCAAAAGCGAAGTACCTCCAAGGTCCATAACCAGAATAATAATGGATTCATTCAAACGAGGTGCCAAGTGAGAAGCCAAAAAATGTAAACGAAGCCTGGGTGTAGGAGTCAAAATCCAGAATACAATCCTAAAATACAAAAAACGGAATTGGAGACCAGGAAAACAATCATGAGGAGCCACAGGAGTGTTTGGAAATGAGGACAGACGTTAAGCAAGGGGTGGCAAAGTGTCCAGCGACCCCCAAAGCCACCTGGTGGCACCAAGGATAGGTGCATTGCCCTCGTATACAGGGTTGCTGGTTCAAAATCTGTGGTTCCTGATGTGCGTTGAACCGCACAAATAATACTATTGTAAGTAATTTGCAGTTTTCACTCCAGCAGAAGGCTTTCTGCGCATAATGCTTTAAGGAAATAGTCATGGGAGTGCGAGATGCTACAAGCACTGTACTTTTCATGGTGTTACCAGCAACAAGGTGGACAATAAAGAGAAAATCAGACATTTCTCATAGAAATTATGTTCCAAAGCAAGAAAGACGGGAACAACGCTGCTGTCCTGTGATGGGGAAATGGAAGGTTTCAATACAACTGAGCTGCATCGTAATGAATTAGAAACACGTTATCAGAGTTCTAGGAGTTCAAAATTACCACTTTAAACTTGCATTAACAGGTTACAATTTCCCTGTCTCTGGTCAGAGACGGTGGGAATACCTTGGCTTTTATTTGACTAATGTAAATGCAAAAGCAAGAAACTAGCTGATAAAACATTGTCTAATTTTTAAATGTAAGTCTCCAGATATGTTGGCCTCATGTATGAAGACAAACAAAGAATAAATATTTTGAAGCCCAGCCAGTGTTTGATGGAAAGATTAATTACCTTTATCGACTTCCAAGAAGTGCTGGCAATTCACAATCACTCGCGTATAATGCGATTTTCCGTCGAGCTGGAGGAGAGCTCCGCATCGTGCTGCTTTTGGTGCACTACGGAGATGGAAAATCTTTAAAGTCTCTTTTCATTATGTTAGAGACTCTCTTAGCTTGAAGAGAGAGTTATAGAGATCTCTTGGAGATAAACTGCTTACCTTGGTGCCTAATATGTTTGCGCGTGTATCTAAAATATAATAAGCATATTACATATTAATCCATTTTTCATTCCTTTTGGAAAGGATAGATATTTCACTCAAAATAAAATAAAAAAAAACCTGATTTAAAAAAAAAAATAAAATAAAAATGGAATGTTAAAAATGCCACTAATGTAAAATATATAGCTAAAGCAGCAAATACACAATCAGTGGATTTTTAATATTGTCAGATCATTGCCATTTATTGGGGCACAGTTATAGTTTGCCGGATCCTGAATGGATTACCAATGCAGATCAGGTAATACTTGAAATTGAAATGCTATATTGCCATCTACGATCCTTACTTGACGGTGCCGAAATGAATCCCGCTTGTCTAGAATGCTTAACTGTGGATGTTGCTGGTATGAATCGTTGAAAGTCACAATGGGGGCTAACCGCAAACCTTATTAATGCCGCCTTCTGGAACATCCATCACCGTCCTTCAACTTCCACTGATGTACTTTAATGATATTAAAACCTGCCAACAGACAGTGTATAAAAAACAAAACAAAAAACATATCACGTTTATATCATGTGCGTGAACCTACCCAATGGACAAGGCCACTGAATATGTTGGCGCTTTATAAATCAATAATAATAGAATGCAATGCAAACCTGCAAAATTGATCAATGTATAATTTGAAATGGTTTGTTTAATAAACATTTAATCAAAATGTATTTTTAATTAGATTGTAATATATAATTTAAGCAAAATCATGATTTCAAATATGAATCATCCTTTAAAATCAAATATCCTGCCTGCCGTTGTCCTAGGCAGCTTGACCTGATGGCCAGTGGCGTATTCTGAGAAACGCTTGGCATATGGTGCCATTCCGGGGAGTATCGGCAGCTCCTGGGCCACTTCTTCAGAGCTGATCGTCCTACTTGGCATTTAGCTTCCTTACTGCAACATGACTGTAAATGATCTGGTTGAGTGGATCAGCCCACTTACTTTGGTGCTCTGTTTAGACCTCTGTCGTATCTGTTCCGTCTGACATAAGGCTGGATGTGGGATATCATACCTTATACCCCAAAAAATAAAGTCGGTATATGTGTTTTTGAGAGCATATGGACGTTCTTTATGTGATGGAGGGATGGGTATTCAGCTGTGGTGGTTTTCCTTACCTACAACTCTTGGCTTCAAAAGCAAAGTTACAAGCTGATCATGGCGGCAGGAATATGCTTATATGATAAATAATATCCCTCAAACAAAATAACCGTGCTTTTTCAAAGAACAGGAGTTTATCCAAGGTTAGTCATACGAATCTGTAATTGGCTCCTACATTCAGTAACCCACACATTTCTTAGTCTTCCTTTTTTTTTTCTATACCCTTAATGCCTGCGAGTGAATAAAAATCTCTGCACCTGTCAACAAAATAGAGTATTCTGTAATAAAGAAACCTCTTACGTCTGCAGTATCTACACCTCTGAAGAACGTGTCCGAGACGTTTGGAACTTGGGCTGAATAAGGTGGTTCTGGGAGTTCTTGCAGTGTCAGGTTTTGTAGTATTGATATATAACGCTGCAACTGATCCTTCAGGAATTAGCTAAATATCTTGCTGACTAAGGCCAAGGAGTTGAATGGTAGCCGATCTTGATATTTCAGCAATATAATAGTGTGATATGCATTATGTTGTTCATACACTAGCATTTTGCCTTAGAATTACAGCTTTCTAGTATTCCTCTTTAGTATTCATTGTAAGTGATCTGTCAGAATGCTGGTGCAGAGCTCTTTTATTAATTTTCCTTTCTTTTGCGCCAGGTTTTAATTGAGTAGATGCACCTTTTTAGAATTATTGTGATGAAGATGGTAAATCCGTCATCCCAAGGAAGACATCCCATGCAAAGCTATCTATAGATATCAGATATCGGGGCTTGTGTGCTTAAAATGTTTAACTCTGGATTAATTTCTAAATCGGGAAGTATATTGATAAAGTGAGTTAATTTATAATCTGAAATTCTGAATAAAAAAAATCAGTAAAAAGTGTGCGTTTGGAGCTGAGGCCATTACAGCTATAATGGTAATCAAAGTAAATTACCGGTAAATATCCGTGTATTCCTTAAAAGATAGACAAGAATTGGCTTTAGCAAGTGTCTTCGCCCACATAGTGTTGGTCTTCATTTGGTCAAAAAAAAATATTCCATTTATTTTTAAAAAGTTTTGGGTTTGGTTTTATTCTTTAATGAATTTTTTACCCAGAAAGATGGCCAACATCGCAAGGTATTGCGTCTCGTTTGGCACTCAGGTGATACAAGTCCTTAAACTATTCCCGATATAACAATGTCATTTTAGAAATGTAGAATTGTTTTATGGTTTTTTCCATCCAAACCGCATAGCTAAAATCAAGACGTTATATTTAGTGTAGCAAAACTGAAAGAAGGTTCATTTTACAGCCTAAGGTTTACAGCTGTTGTAATAGAGGTCACGACGGAGCTTTTGCTTCTTGATAGTTAGTCGGATGTGTGCTAGTCTGCAGAAATACACTTGGGGGTCAGGCGCAGACCAGATACTATATCACAGGTTCAGAGAATGAGAATAGAGTACATCTGGCTTTATTTATTTATTTTACTGAATGCGGCAGTATTGTGTGGGGTTTTTTTGTTCTTTTTTGTTTTCTTGTCAGGGTATAGTGCAGTGTTTTCTTCATAGTTCTTACACTTCAGTAAACCATAGAAAAGGGATTTATTCACTAAACAAAAAGTTTAGTGAATAAATCCCTTCAGGACACTATCCAAGGTTTTTTTTTTATATTTTATTTTATGGGTATGAAGGTCCAACCCGAAGGAGCTTCTGCTGAAGAGTATCTTGGCTGGTCCTGTATTATGTATGGTTGAATTTTTGTTTTGTTTTCTTTAGTCTCTTACATATTGAGTTATGCATTGGCGTTTATGAGCTCAGCCTAATATGGCGGAGAAACCAGTTGGTGTTCATAGTATAAAGTTCGGGAGGTTATATCTTTTTTTAAGACATGACTGTTCCTTTTAATCTCTTGTCTGTATATCCGTGATAACTGACAGTTTAGTTTCGTGTGAGATCTGGTAAGAGTAGACTTTCTCTCAAAAATGTAGGTTTTCGTGGAAATAGGATGGATGTAAATAACGTTCTTCACGCAGAATCCACACTGGTCTTGGAGTTTATTTAATAAAGTAATACAGGTGAGTTTATAGAAAAGCTGCACTTTCAACACAGACTTCATTCTTCAGAAAGAACCCTGGCACGTTTCTCTGAAAAAAGAGTTGAAAAATTAATGGTTTAGCCAAGCGGTTATATTTCACCATCATTACATCAGAGACAACCAGTCTACATCCACCCAACTGTTAATGAAGGACATCTCCCGTCAATCAATTTGAAATTTTTTTTTCCAATATTTAGTTTTTTTTTTTTTTTTTTTTAAGCATCGAGATCCTAGTTTAATCTCCCAAGAATCTTCATTCACTTTTCTTACTTGTGGTTGCTTCATTAAGTGACCTCGCCGTGACCCGGTCCCCGCTCATCCGCCGGTCCTGTTGCCAGCACTTCCTCTGACATTTCAGAGCTCTCGTTTAAACAAGCCTTTTATACAAAGCCGTATTACAGCAATAATTACTATGCAGAACTGTACTGCGGGGTAAAATGCATAATTAATCCGTGTGAACCTTTTATCACTGCCGTGGAAATTAAGGCCTGCTTCAAAGGCATGCTCTTTGCTGTCTTATTGCCGACAATAGACTTTTTTTATCTTTTTTTTATTATTTTTTTATTTAAAAAATAATGAGAGGTTATTATCTCTGAAACATTACTGTGAGATTAGATAGTAGAAGGATGGATTTGGCACCTGGCTAAGATAAATATGCATAATATGGATCTTCTTACACCACGTCGAGGACTGCAGGGGCTATTATTAATAAATAATAATGATAATAATAATGTCTTTACAACAAGATTAACTCTTAATATTTATACATTTAAGAACTTCTGGCTGAATTAAGTAACAATGTTTGTTAGAAGCTGAATATCAGTTTGTCCACAAAATTAGCTAGCCAGCAGATGCGGTAGGAATTTACTTAATTTTGGATCCTGTAGACTCGCAGGCTTCGAGAGTCCGGAGACCGCTTAAGATGTACGCTGGCTATTAGTGGGGTGTCACAAAACGTCTACAATTCTGTTATATAGGGTTTAAAACAAGCCTGATGGAGCCCTTGGCTGTGGCCCTGCCAGGATTTGCACGACATCTGTATGTAGTTTCATCTGGACTTATAAAAGCTGATGGAAAATAGGGATGATTAATGCACAGCATTTCTTCTGGATATTTCTTTGTTCTGCTGATACTGATAATGTTTTTTGCAAATATATGCTGTATCTTTTTGCATATTGGGTCAAGCAGCGAGCAGAGCTGGTCATTTATTTACCTACGATGATGGGAACAGTCTGGACCACCTGGCATTCATAGCTTTTATATTATTAGTCTTACATTCTGAACCTCAAGGCCGCCATAGCAATGGTGTTTCATGGTCCTAAATTTACAGATTACTCTAATTCTGACTTGGTATCTTTCAGGACTGCATGGGCCGACCATACCTCATAACTCTGGTTTTGACAGTTCTATTTTTTTTTTCTTTCTCTGGGTTGGAGGAAACTTGGGACTGCCTTGTGAAAAACTGAAACCCTTTGAAGTTGTGGTATTTGAGAGTTGAATTTTCTTTTATATTTGGAATCCTCCGTTGAAAATGGAAGCTTACAATAGACTATGAATGTGAGTTTGTCCAGCAGGCTTGGCCAAGGTGAAGGTGTTGAGATGAGATGTCCTGGCAGAAGCCTGATGTGTTTTATGGAGCCCTCGGGTCTATTGGAGTTCTCATCCATAAGATGCTTTTGGGAGAGATGCACTTGAGCACACAGTTTGATTGTGTTGGCAAGAGCACCAAATTACACCCAAAGCATTCTTTGCACCTCTTATTTTCTTCTCACCAGTCTGGCCTATGATTAGTTTGGGTTCAGTATGGGCCTGGGGCACATTATTATTTATTTACGCTTACTGCGCTTATTAGTTTTACGCACATTTGCCACCCATGGCCTGAGTTGTATCACGCACTGGGAATGCTACAGTGGAGACAGGTCCCATTGAAGACTTTGTTGTCCACTTTGGGGAGTGTAGCTCAGGAAGATGAATATTAGGGACCTAGGGCTCTCCTGCGGCCTTAAATGGCACAATCACCTTCATTAATGATGGGAAATCATGATCCTATGGGCTTCTGTAAGGGAAGAAATGACCCATATGACAGACCTTTAACACATAGAAATCCATTATACAGCTGCTACAAACATGGCATTTTGTCAACTTATCAAAATAGAATTAAAAAAAAAAAACCCCTGATGGGGTTCACATTAATGTCGTTTTTGACACGCGATTGACAATGCTATTTTTACCAGGATAAAAATGGAGAACCCCCTTTTTTGAAAGTAGTTTAATATGTATATATTTATTGATGTAATTGATTGTCTGTCTTGTAATGGCTCAATGATTTAATGCTAGGCTGGGTATGTCTTTACTGACACACATTGTCTTGACTGCTTGCCTACATTTTTCAACAATGTGGTATGATTTACAATAAATTGCCTGTTTGACATGCACCATGAATCCCAGATACAGAAATGCAAATGCGGCAGCGAAATCACACGGTACTAGGAATGCCTTGGTATAAATCGCCCATTATTCAGCAATAAGTGTCCAATTTCTACAGTCTGAAGATTAGGACATTTTACCGCCACAGTCTCTTAAAATGGATGCATGCGGTGAAGAGCAGACGTGCCTCGAAAAATAAACTATTTAGTGCAAATGATGTGTTCGTTATGGCTCCAGTGATTCACCGCGCTTGTTTCATTTCACTGTCATCTTTTTGTCTTTTCTTATACCTCAGAGGTCTTGAAATCAAATATGTCTCTTACTATTACTCTGTGAATATTGTTCTACTAAAAGGCTTCGCTAACATTTTTGAAGTATCTTCTTCAGGACCAATATGTCGATATTCATTCTTGGGTTGTATTTCATAGACCTACCCAAACATAAATTTATTACATTATAACGTGCCGAGCAAAACTGAACATTGACGTTTAATGGAGCTCGGAAAGGCAGCAAAATAGGCAGGTTGAGTTAGGCGTATAGTGACGCTATGTAATGGCCCAATTTCTTTGCTTCTATGAGAGAATTCACTGTTTATTGTGTGGGTGACTGTGTCAATTGAAGAAATATACAGAAAGTGGAGCGCACAACCTAAAAAGCATAGAAGGCATGGCATACACATTTAGATTCCCGGGTTGCTGCTAGAATAATAATGACCAATAAATACACAAAACAAGGCAAGAATTCGGCACATTCAAGTGTGCTAGGCAAAAGGACATACATTGGAACCACCTTAAACTAGTATTTTCCTCATTATACATTACTTTGTCTTTTTTCTTGTAACTTTTTTTTTTTCTTTTATCTACCTCCAAAAAAAAAAAAAAAAAAAAAAATCTGGAATTACAATGCTTTATTTAGCATATAATGACATCTTCACATTGTGCAAAACATAATTAGCATGTGATGAAACTCTTTTTGAATTGTTTTTAAGTTTTACTTAAAACACTTACTTTTTAACGGGACTCCCTGCTGATGCCGTAATGTCATGGCATTGTGCCATCGTGTGTGAGTGGGGACGGACAGCTGCCCAACGCAAAGGCTGGTGTGAAGTGCATGCGTTGGGGCAGAAAATGTGGGCAGCTAATTTGTTTTGGATGGAATGAGAAAAGGAGGGAAGAGATACACCATAGAGAAAACTGAGAGGTGAGAGAAGAGTAAGGCAAATATTAAGACATGGACCCAGACACTCGTACCCTCATGCAACTCACTTACCTTGTGTGAAACCTCAGCCTGTCTTCAATGCTGCTCGTGCAGAGTGCTCGCATTATGTTATCCCACTGAACCCTGCCTTCTCCTGGAACATATGGATGCCATCCACCGCCAACCCAGCAGTTTCTCGGACAAAGAGAGGCAAGTCCAGCACTCTACTCCAGGACTTACCTCTACTCCAGGCTCTGGTGAAACCAAGACAGATGGCAAATCTACCCAACTAGCATACTGCCACATTTCTTGCTTCTTTTTCTTTTCATATACAGATTTTTGTGACTTAGGGCTACGGAACACCTGTGATGCGTTATTTTCTGAGAGCCCAGAAAATGCAACATATGATGGCTGGAATGTCCCTTTAATTGAATGCTACTTGTATGATATCTAATAGAAGAAGAATTTAGTGAATCTTAATACCCCCTTAAGTCTAAAATAAATCTCGTTGTATACATATTGTGACATTCATGTAGGATTGGTGGTGGAAGGGAGGTATGTTTCTCCTAGATTCCTTTCCTATGTGAAGTAACACCCGAGTCTTCCACCTGCTAGGTAATTAATTAAGGTGAATGAGAGGGCGGATATAAAAGGGAAGCCAGGAGGGCAGGTAGCTCTCTGGCTGAGGACACAGAAAGCCTGTCTGTGGGAGAGACATGCGAGTAAAGGTTGCTGGACTTATTATTGTTAAATTGGCAGAGAAGCTCTCCAGCTGGTAGTGAGGGACATCCCTTGTATAGTAAGTGCCGGACAGGCAAGGTTTTTCTTTTTGTTGCTGTGTTATATTTTTGTCTTTGCAACCTTTCCAATAAACCTGACCCCGTGTCAGATTGCACAAACCTACTGCTGTTTGCCTGGTGAATGAAGACAGGGACTTGTCCCTTGTCCTCAGCGAGGGGCGATCCCAGACCTACCTCACAATATGGATACATGGTTCCCCTGAAATGGACCAAATACTCTAGGTCAGTGATGGGCAACCTTTTTGGCGTGGTGTGTCAAAAATCGGCAAAAAATCGAGCATAACTCGCGTGGTGTGTCACTTCGACAAAAAAACATAATTTTGCGCAATTTATAGTTTAAACTACAAAAATGTATAATTGCAATATATAATTGTATTTAATAAACCAAAAACAAATTATTTAACATACCTGCTTGGTAACTACTTACCTTTCAGGAGTCCTGCGGTGGGGGTGCAAGGCCTCTGTCTCCCAGCTCTGCCACTGTATGGAACAGTATAGAGTGATGGGAGTTATGATGTACTTTAGAGCATAATTATATAATGAAAAATACATTGGAAATGGTACAGCATAACACCCATCACTCTCACACACTTACCAATCCACACATATACCAATCCACACATATACCAATCCACACATATACCAATCCACACACATACCAATCCACACATACACCAATCCACACGTATACCAATCCACACACATACCAATCCACACACATCCAATCCACACACATACTAATCCACACACATATACCAATCCACACACATACCAATCCACACACATACCAATCCACACACATACCAATCCACACACATACCAATCCACACACATACCAATCCACACACATACACCAATCCACACACATACACCAATCCACACACATACACCAATCCACACACATACACCAATCCACACACACACATACCAATCCACACACACATACACCGATCCACACACATACACCGATCCACACACATACACCGATCCACACACATACACCGATCCACACACATACACCGATCCACACACATACACCGATCCACACACATACACCGATCCACACACACACACCGATCCACACACACACACCGATCCACACACACACACCGATCCACACACACACACCGATCCACACACATACACCGATCCACACACATACACCGATCCACACACATACACCGATCCACACACATACACCAATCCACACACATACACCAATCCACACACATACACCAATCCACACACACATACACCAATCCACACACATACACCAATCCACACACAAACACCAATCCACTCTCACTGTATGCTTTCCTACCTTTCCTCTTTTCTCCTTACAGCTCCTCTTCTTCTTCAGTTCTTCTTCCGAGGGCACGGGGGTCAGAGGGCACGGACAGCGGTGGGCGCGGCTTCAGTGTTGTGCGCCGGGATCTGACAACAAACCCCGGCGCACAACAGCTGTTGCCGCGCGGATCGCAAGGGAGCGGTATCGGAGGTCTTTAACAGACCTCCGGCTCCCTTGAGTGATTTTAAGCCGGGTTCAAGGGAGATCCTTGAACCGGCTTAAAATCACTCAAGGGAGCCGGTGGTCTGTTAAAGACCTCCGATACCGCTCCCTTGCGAGCCTGCTCCTCCACCGCCCCGCCCCCCGCTAGGTACGCTACTGCACGTCCCGCCCCCCCTTTTTTTGGGGGGTGACACGCGCAGGATTTCCTGCGATTCATCCTCGGCTCCTGCACGGCCGCCGAGGATGAAAGAATCTGTTCTGGAGGAACGGGTCCTCCAGCACAGATTCTTTCATCCTCGGCGGCCGTGCAGGAGCCGAGGATGAATCGCAGGAAATCCTGCGCGTGTCACCCCAAATGGCTACGCGTGTCAGCACTGACACGCGTGTCATAGGTTCGCCATCACTGCTCTAGGTAATGTTTCATTGTACTACTGTTGCTAAAGTGACATCCCATTCTAGCCCACATTCTACTTGCAGGTCTCATTCGCTGTTTTATTTCTTTAAATTGTAAGATCAATAGTCATAGGGTCTCTTGTGATTACCGTTTTAAGCTCGGTGCTATTAATCCGGTATTTTGCCTCAACGGATTTTATGTATCCTAAGTCTGTTTCGCTTGTTGATTTTTTCCACCTGATCATCTGTACCTTTCGTTAATCTTTGTTGTCTGCCCCTCCTGGCATGTCAGATCTGTTATAGATTGTTATGCCAGTTGCAGAAATAGTTGTGTTCCTCTCTCCAGCATTTGTGAGACTTTTAATGACGATTTAAATAGAACATGATTCAACCCAGTCCCTGATGTATACGACTGGCAGTCTATTCTTCAACTGATTGTACAGCGTTAACTACATCTCTCCGACCTCCAAGCTTACAAGTAGTGATTTATCCAGTTGATAATGATGGAATGAGGTTCCAGACATTGCAAGGAACATATTGGGCCATCTATAACGAGGGGAATCGGAGCTCCTCTGGACTAGTGTTTTGGGTATGAAGCCATTGACATTGCTTGGTTTTGCGGAGTTTAACCCCTTCCGTACCGGGACGTACCTGGTACTTCCTGGTTAACAGTCACCGGTAGACCGGGACGTACCAGGTACGTCTCCTCCAAAAAACGCCCCCACATCACCACAATCGCGGTGATCGCGGGGGCGCTGCTGGTGCTGTCTGCCCAGGACTCCTGGGCAGACAGCACAGCCTGTCTAAGCCCGCCCCCAAGCCTACGATCACTCCCACGGAGTGATTTTGTAGGCAGAAACAGCGATTGCAGAAAGATCTGCAATCGCGGTTTCAGCTGCCACAGGCAGCTTCAGGGAAGGGGGGGGGGTGTTGAATGGGTCCCCACACAAGTGTGGGGACCTGATCCAACACCCCCCTGCTGCCTGATCGCTCCATGAGAGCGTCAGTGCAGCGTTAACCCCTTCAATACCACGATCGCGGCATTGAATGCCGCGATCGCGGCATTGAAGGGGTTAATTCCCGTTTTGTAGGGGGCTCTGCTGCTGGTGGTCTGCCTGAAAGCCCAGGCAGACCAGCAACAGCAAAAACGACCCCCCAGAAGTCCTCTGATCAGTCCTGTAGGACTGATCAGAGAGATTCCTCCCCTACAATCTCCAGTCTATTGGAGATTGTGTCCCAGCTGCCAGAGGCAGCTTCAGGGACAGGGAGACAGGGTTCTTTGGTCTCCACATGAGTGTGGAGACCAGACCCCCCCCACCCTTCCTCAGTTAACCCCTACCCCCCTCTTCCTCAATTAACCCCTTCAATGCTGCGATTGTGTATGACCCCCATCGCAGCATTGCAGGGGTTAATATTAGTCCCCACAAGCTTGTGGGGACTAAATATCAGTCAATGCTGTGCTTCAATGGAGCATCAGCATTGAAAGAGTTAAAAAAAAATGTAAAAAAATAATAATAATAATAAAAAAAAATTAAAAAATAAATTTGAAAAAATTAATAAAATAATAATAATAAAAAAAAAATAACAGCACTGACCTGAAAGTCCAGGGTGCTTCCAGGTCAAATGCTGGGCTGGGCTGATCAGATCGCTCCTGGCCAATAGGAGTGATCGGAGCATTATGGCAGCCCACGGATGACCCTGCTCTACAAAGAGAGAGGGGTCATCTAGGGTAATTATGAAAAAACACAAATTATTAATAAATGAAATAATCATAATTATTACCTGATCACTTGTCGGTGACATTTTAAGTCGCTGATTATTGATCGGTCTCCCTGATTGATGTCAGCGGCCTAAACCTGTCACTTACAAGTAATCTGATAAAAAAAAATATTTAAAAAAATGTAAATGCACATGTTCCAGTTTTGCCCTCATAGCTTCCTCAAAAAATGCATGAACCATGCATGTGAGGTCTTGTTGGAATCAGGGGATCTTGGTGAACAAAATGTGGTGTTTTCTTCCACTGTTGCACTTATGGTGTGCAAGAAATTCAGTGCAACATTGAAATGTATGCGTTAAAAAAGCAGTAAAATAATTTCCCTGTGAAGTTTGGCAGACATCAGTGAAGAAATGGCTAGCTGAAAACTGTCAAAACTACCCTAGTTGAACACCTTGACTTGTCTACTGTTCATAAATATATACTTTTATGGGGTAATTTACAGTGGGGGGCTTCCAAAATGTCCCAAATGGGATATGGGCCCAGGAAACCAATTTCTGAAAATTCCAAATATGAAAACGAAAATGCACATGTTCCAGTTTTGCCCTCATAGCTTCCTCAAAAAATGCATGAACCATGCATGTGAGGCCTTGTTGGAACCGGGGGATGTTGGTGAACACAATTTGGTGTTTTTTTCTGCAGTTGCACATATTCTATACAAAATATAATATAAAATCTAAAGCAACATTGCAACATATGCAAAAAAAAACCAAAAAAATATAAAAATACCTCAAAATTTGGCAGCAACTGGCGATAAAATCCCTGTTTGAAAAGTGTCAAAATGACCCTAGTTGTACACCTTGACTTATCTACTTTTCATAAACATATAATTTTGGGGGGATAATCAGTATCTGTGACAACTATTGCAGTTATTAGACTACCATGCCAAATTTGCAAAAAATTACATTTCAAAAACACGATGCATGCCTAGCAATATTTGCCCTATACTGGTCAAAATAGATGAAAATCCTGGCCATGTTGGGTGGTTTCCAAATCAGGACAACTTAATGAATATATTTGGGATAATTTTTTCCCATTGGTTCAATGTGTGTACAATTTGTATGTATACAAAACTGTAAAAAAATGCGTTTTTTTCATTTTTTCACCACTTTTTCCAGTTTATTTCAAACAAAACAATGTACTACCCAGCTTAATATGGTTTCAAATGAAAGCCCTACTTGTCCTAAAAAAAACAATATATGATTTGTGTGGGTGCACCAATTGATAAGAGAGAAATTACAGTTGAAGAAAGACATGGCAAAAACACAAAAACGGCTCCGGTCCTTTAGCGACACGTTAGTATCAAAATCCCGGTCCTGAAGGGGTTAATGTTCCAAGCTTAAAACAATTGCCCGGATTTACTATTTATCAGTTTAAGAGAATTTTTTTTATTTTTTTTTTTTTTAAATTTCCCGCCCATGTAAAAAATGCATAGAAAATGTATTTATAAAGTTGAATATGTATTCATGTTTTGGGCAGTAAGCAGTGCCTAAAATTTATAAGGGCCTGCAGGCACCTATGCCATAAAAGATGCTCCAGCTTTGAGAGTTTTTTTTTTTAAATTTTCATTTTATGTTTTATATACAAGAATTATATGCAGGATATTCATGTTCCATTTTATAGGCTATTGCAATTAGAAGCCGATAGCAAAACATGTAAATATGTCTTTGCTTTTTTTTAAAAAAAAAAAAATTTCTATGTGGAGATAGCCCTGTGAGCTTCTATTTACACAAACAATGATTTTATTACTTTTTTTATGACTTTTTAAAATTACAAATAGAGGTATGTGAGAAGGCAATGGGGAGATTCTGCTAAAGGGTAGCAATAAAGAGTGCGGCATTTTATTTTTAGAGAGTAATAGTCTATGGGCATCAGTTAAGTGGATTGCAGAACTGTCATAGCCTCAGGACTGAAGTCTCTCAGTGCAAACATCTGTCAATACATCAGACGTGAGGCAGGGACCATGGTTGTCTTGTTTAATTTATGGACACAATGTATGCCAGTAGCTGAGGCTTGAACGTGTTCTTGTGATGACAGCAACCTTTTTATAAAAACCTCAGAATATGGGTTGGGGGCATCAATGTCTTCAATGCACAATAGTGGGCCGTTCTTTATAAATATCGGAATTCTAAAGAGTTATTCATAGAATATTATGAAGGAGTTTTTTTTGTTTGCTTTGTCTTTTTTTTTTTTTTTTTTATATACAGAATCTAAAACATTATTGCTTGTACACATATTTTGAGTTTTTGTTTAATTTGTGAATCTTTTGATTTTTCAGTTGTCTCGGTCATATATTATAGTCTTCCTGCGTTTAAGCATGGCCACTTGATGAAATTCCTTTTGTTCTTTTCGGGCCACGTATATTCTAATAACGACCAGGTCCATGACAGGTGCTACTTTGGTGCTCTGGGCTATCGTACATATAACACCATCCATCTAAATAATTGACCAAGACACACAGCTTGAAAAGGTCACAGACTTTCCTTAATGCAAAACAAATTCGTGCCTGAGCACATAAAACAGGTATCCAGAAAATATTACCTGCGTAATGGCAATGACAACCACATTTTCAAGTAACACGTACCAAGATCCAGCTGCTGATACCACCATCTGCCGGAGGTTGATTACTGGATTGGCAGATGCAGAGGACGCTATTAACTTGGCTAAAGTCCCCAAGTAGCATCCGTGTCTCTGCTTACAAGTTGGTTTCCAAGTCAGATTCTGGATGGGCTCATGCTGTGCATTACTTAACCTAAAATCCGCATGGGTTCAGACTTCAGATTTATCTAAAAAATGAAACGTCTTGGATATATATATATTTTTTTTATTATTATTATTTTTATTTGAAATTCTATGCACACTTAGTCTCTGCGCAGCTACAAAATGTCTTCAGAGACCAATAATATAATCAGAAAAACGGTTAGATTTTCCTTATTTCTGGTAATGCTGCTTTAATGTGTTATTTATACATTAAGTGTAATAAACAACAAAGTGCCTATATACACAATCCGGTGGTTTCAAAGTAAGCAACTGGAGATGATGCAGACAGTAGCTGAGTGCCTTCAGATAAAACTGCTCAACAAATTAGATTAGCGGATATAGAATGCAAACACGGCTTCTAATGTGCTGTAAATTCAGCGATGGAAATCTTCTCAGCCGAGGTCCCTTGGTACCCAAGAGAAAAATCAATCAACCTTCTGTATCATTTCTTTGTACGAAGGGTAAGGAATGAAATTAGTGTCAGGAAAGGTCGGAGATTGATGCATGCAGGCACGCTGTACCAATGCTGAGTGATGTAGCTCTACTACATACAAGAGTACAATAGTGATGCATCGGCCTGGAGTGGCCATGGTGTAGAGGACTTTTAATCTATGGACCTCCAGGCTTTAAATGCCAAAGCCTGGCATATTGTTACTTACTCCCACATAACGACAGTGCTGCAAAGTAAATACACTCACGCAAGTCTGATAAGCATACCTGGAAACTTTTTGGCTCCAGCTACCCAGAATTCCCTTTGTTGGATGCGGTCAAAAAGTCCTGCTGGTGTTGCAGGCGTTCCCGCTGATGTCGTAGGACACTCCGCTGTTTAAGGGGGAAATGGGTGGGAAGTGGGGCTCGGAGTTTTCCCGTGGAGACCCAGAGAAGCACTGCTTCTCCCCAAAACCTGGAGACTTCCCTGGTATGCTGATAAGCAGCTTGACCTTAGAAATTGTGTAGAACAGCATCGTTCTTCGTATTTGTGAAGGATGTGGCTCTTTCGGTAGCACATAAACAATATGGGTTGAGTAAGTTAACTAATTGCTTGCGGTCTGTTGTAAAAGAAAGCCGTTCTGTCCAATAGATGGTTATTGAAAAGAACCATCACCCCGCTGCTTTCAGTAAGCTCTGCTGGCGAGACTGGGCCAAATGAAGAATAAGTTCAGGCTGTTGAGCTCCTGTTTTAAGTGATTCAATATTGGCAAATTTGCAATTACCCCCCCCCTTCTCAAATTTAAAAGGGATGTGCCACTTACTAAGGCAAAGCAAAGTGCTCCGTAATACGGTGGTCCTTTTGGAACACAGACGGCCCCAACAAGTTTAATACACAGACAATCCACAAAATATCCTCTCCCCGAAGTCATTACTTATTTTGTGCGGTTTGCTATCCCTCATAGGAATACTGAGAATACATTTGGCTCCTTCTCAGTATTGATGTAAACATACTTTATTATTTATATAGTAGGAGCTCATACACCCGTCAAATGGTTCCTATATTTTGTTTTAAATAAATATATATATATGTTAAAAAAACGTCCACCTGTTAACGTCCAAGGGACCTGCGGAGGATGCCAGCTGAAAACACAATCTATATATCTGCACGCTGAGATCATGTGTGTTCTAAGAAAACATTCCCCTCATTCCATACATGTTTAAAGGTAGAAAGCATCTCGGGTGTTTGGATAGAGAGGTAACACAATTTACTGATCACCTTAATAAATACATATATTTTTTAGTTTGTATACTAATGGCAAAAGAGTTGTGGAGATTACTGTAATTAAAAGTTTTTTTTCGTAGTTTTAAGTAGAAAATTCCTAGCAAAAGGGGATATAATGTATTATCAAATGTTTGTTTGATCAAGGAAGAAAATAAGAATGAACTGTTATTATTCTGGGAAATAATACATTTTATTGAGCTAATGGAAAGGGTAGGACATTTGCCTTGAGATCATCTTCACCTGGGCCCTTTCTTCATCTCACAGTAACTTGGTATCTAATGGACGTTGGTTGCATCTGCCCTCTCCATATCCAAGATGCCACACATCGGATTAGAATCTGATTTTTGACTCCTTTAGATTGACTCTCAAATGCAGCCATTCCTCCCTTGTGTCAACAGCGAGAGATACGTGGTGGATGCTCGGGTAGAAGTCACATTTTATCAGTAGAACTATTCGGTGGTGGAAATGAATTGATGTTCCCAAACCTTATAAACCTTGTACTACCTTTTTAATTGCTAAAAAGTAACAAGTCATAACTTACACTGTGTCCAAAATTGGTGACTTCAAATGAATTCAGATTTTTTTTTTTAACACCTATTAAGTACCCCATATTATCGAACATGTTTAGGGGGTGTGATGTGTAAGATAAATGTCCTCATGTTAACCTTGTCAGAGGTGATTTGACATTCTCAGCAAAATCAATCCAAACACACATCCCAGGAGAATATGGGTTCAGTCTGATTTCCCTTTACTTTGAAACCAAAATAACAAACTTTAGAATTCATTTTTTATTTCACAAAATCTCCAATAATGACTGTAGGCACTAACATGATATCAAAATATTTAAAATGGCTTTTACTTTCCCAACTGTGACCAAGTACAGCTCACCTCCCGTCCCTCTGTCCGTAAAGCCAATGCAGATACAGATGGCTGAGGAGCGACTGCCAAAAACACTGGCCTGTAATGTGTTAACTAGTACTTCTGGGAGAGAAAAGGAGAAAATGGAAGGTTACCGGTACAGTGAATTCACGCATTTACTTGTTACATAGTGACAATATAATTCATACTATTTCGGCAAATTATATTTATAAAAAATGTCCATCCTGGGGGCACAGGAGACACTTTCAGTGTCTTCTTGATACAGAAATTATACTCTCGATGACAAATAGTAGTTTTACAAGAAAATTGCTCCTTATCTGCCTCCATTCACCAGTATCCGGTATTTGAATCCTCACTTGGTGTCTGCTTGATGCTGTCTCTGTCTGCCTCTGTCCCATTATTCTGTGGTTCAATTTCTGTATCATTGTACAACATATAATATGTTTGCTTTCATCATGCATTCATATACAGTATGAGTTCATGTAATACTATCTATTTAATGCTGAGATTATTTCTTGATTGATCCCTGGCCGTTGTCCTGAAGTGTTTGATATGACATTGCTTAGATAATTGTACCCTAATAATGTGAAACGCTCTGCAGAACTGTTCCGCCCTGTCCCTTTCACGGTTACGGCACACTAGCTTGTTCAGAAGGGTAGTGTACCAGTGACCAGTGTCCTAGTTGGGTGCAATTCTGAACGTGGCCACTAGGGGAGAAGGGATTTTAAGGGACGGCCACTAGGGGAGAAGGCATTTTACATTCGGCTGCCAATGTTGGATAATAAACACTGAAGCCATGTGCAAGGGCTTAGCAGTAGAGGACTGTAATGGGGCAAATAGAATCTAGTGGCCTACAGTGCGACCTCTCCAACCCACTTATCAGAATTTAAAATAAACCCGTTTAAAACACTAAAAGCTTTACACGGTTCTGGAGCGTGCCACTGGCTCATTGCCACCGATCTCTGTTCCTGCTACAGAGTTCACGCAAGGCTTATTCTTATTTGATTGCTATAGCACCATCGTATTCTGTACGATGAGTTCTCTTTTCGTGGAGGGGTATCCAGGCACAGGGTTGTACATACACTAAATATATATCTCTGTGCTACATCACTAACCGTTGGCGTCTCCCGCCCATGGATTCTATATTAAGAATTTCTAACATTTTCTGAAACTCATCGCTTTCATTTCCCTTTTCTGTCGCTGTTTCGTTTTCCCAGCGTTGAGACGCTGAACAGATGTAACTTTAGAAGCTAAGAAAAGTTTGTACACCATAGAAACAGGTTTAATATGTAGCTTTTATTAGTAATACGCAGCACACTGGCTTGTGATGTGCAGTTTATGGACTCCTGCAATTGGATCGTATTTATCAAGAGCAATTCAGGGGCTGATAGACAGGTTGTGTTTGTTTCACGTTTATCACTTACCCTCCAAATGGCTCCTGATTCACATGAGTCTTGGTTAATACGGCTTCCCAGGAGGGAGCCCCCAGGAGAAGTATTATGCAATGTGTAAACCGAAGACTGTATTTACAAAAAAGAAAAAAAATTAAAATCCTATTTTCTACGTAACAGTAGTCTTAACCCGACGTTTGGATAATAGAGCGCAATCCTACTGGGAATAAAATACATTAACAGAAATCATTGTGGGAAAAGGGGCAATTTAACCCTGTGAAAGAACTGTACGTTATTGTTCGGCTGTTCCCTGCGCAGATGTTCCCATCTGTCTGCAGCTGTTCCATATTACATGCTTCCCGATGACCCTGAGCTAGCTGTGTACTGTAAAACAATAAGATGTGGGGCTTATGCGATGTTAATATTATTCTATGCTAGTGGCCCCCGTAAAACTGACCCAGAACTCCTGGGAGAACTCTGATTTTATTTTAGTAGTCTTTAAGCAGGAGGGTTAATATTGATTTGCGTACCATCGGTATGTGGGTGTCCTGAAATGTTCTCATAACTCGGACCTCACCTGCTGCGAGCTGTGCTAGAACATCAGGACTGGCCGCCCAAAGAAAATATATCCTTTGGCACGCAAATCATTTTTCATTACAATTCTGACATAGAAAGCAGGCGCTGATAGGTTGCCGCCATAGAATTCTTTTAAAAAGTTAGTGTTCTTTGTATGCGAATGAAACTTGAGCGGAAGGAATCAAATGACAGATCTGCTGATGTACGTTGAGTAGAGCTTGATGCTGCGTACTGCCGAGACTTGGCTAGAATTTGGGCAATATGTGGCCTTCATGCTTAGGCCTTGGCTTCACACTCTTTTGCTGAACAAGCTAGCATGCCAGTGACATCATTACGCCATTACATCACTTTATGGAGGAATAGTGACATTCTGAGCTCCAGGGAACTTTCAGGTTCAGGATCCAGAGGATCAGAGTAGGCAAGTATTCGTGCTAAAGTTACAGGTAAGTAAAATTAACATATTAAGAGGACTAATAATACAGGCTTTTTACTTATATACGTATCGCTATATTAACAAGATGTCATGGTATTGGAGATTCACCTGAACACAAATAGTATGGTTTCAGTACACGGCTTCCAGCCATTTCCAGTACTTGTCACGCATCATGATAGCCTATAATGCAAGCATCATCTATTTGGCTTTTGAAATTTGGTGAATAGAACGTTAAAGTAATAGTTCAAATTTGTCTTCAATATCATTTACGTGACCAATGGTACCCAGATCACAAACCCAGTGGTATAATGGATTATCTTTTTTGAGTCTTTTTTTTTTTTTTTTTCCTATTTTTGGAGGCGGTTGCTATGGAAATTTGCAGTATTTACCACCTAACCGATTACACAGTAAATTTGTTCTGAAGGTTAATTATACAGCGTGAAATGAATTTTTCGATCTTCACCATGCAGCATCAAAATAGATTTAACCCGTTCAACTAGTGGCATATAGCTCAAGAGCATTATAACCTTAAGTAAACTAACTATGCTTGTAGCCATCTTCACAATACACATGTTGGAGTGCAGCGCCAATATCTTATAGGATCCTGTTTTGTTTATTTACACATACAAGTTTTATGTAGGATAATAAATACATGCCTCCCAAGTATGTTGGAGTGAGTGTGTATGTGTTAGAGGGTATGTGTGTTAGCATGATTGTCTGTGTTAGAGGTTAGAGGGTATGTGTGTGTGTTAGCGTGTATAAATGTGTGTAAGCGTGTGAGTTAATGTGTGTATATGAAATACGAGAGGCCATTGGCTTTACCTGACAGCCCCCACCAGGCCAGAAGGTGCCTGCCCTCCCCTGACCCCTGGTTTCTATAATATTGGAAAAAGTTTTAGATCACTCATCTCCAGCTCCTCTGCACCTGAAGCTCCCCCAGCTGCTCTGACCACCCAGGATACATTCTGCAGCAAATAGGAACGGTTTTGTGTTACACAAATATAGCTTTTCTACAGAAACACTAGTTACAGAAAGCATCTTGGTCAAAGTATCGAGCGCAGCATGTCCTGTCTTATAAACCACAGCAAACCATCGTTTAGACCTCGATAGTTTGTTCCCCTATGCGAGAAACGTTTGTGGTTTGCCTGTTTTTGTTTCTCTCTGCTAGAAATTAACTTATAATTGCTGGAAAATGGCCATTTTCTTCTGACAAGATCATAAGACCTCATTAAAGAACATGAAAAATTGGTTTAATTGGTTTAATTTTTGTGGAAATGCCAACATTTGCTTCTGTGGGATAGAATGTACTCAAACTTTGCTCTTCATTGATCCAGATGAAGACACAAAAGACAAGTAAGCTTTTTGAATAAAAATAGATTTAATAATAACTGGTGCCGTTAGCGAATACATTTTTGCACAAACGCGTGCAGACGCGGTACAATTGCACAAATCTCAAGGTACGGATGTAGCACTAGAAAACCAACACATCTAAAAAAGATCCACCGCCATTGGGCACTGTCGGAGGACGCAAGCAAATCCTGCCTATAGGGGGCGCACATAGGGAACGGCTATATGCCCGATGTGCCACTGACTTAGTTCCGTAGTAGTATTTTTGTTTGTTTTTTTTGTTTATATTTATTGTAATACAATATAACCAAAAAATGTGATTTACCATTTTAATTGGTGGGCGGTTCATCTATAATACAGGGTATTCTAAGGACAGTAATTGTGCATATATATGGCTGTTGTTCATGATCTGTTTTGTTTGGCGTGCTGTCCCCGGCATTGGCTTGCTTTGTGTTTTGTTTAGGTAAGTGAAAGATGAACAATAGTGACCCTGTCTTCTGTATTAAACCTTATATGTTGTATATACCGGTGTGTGTGTGTGTGTATATATATATTTTAGCACCAGTATGTTTAATTGAAAGCATTGCTTTGCTGCATACAAAGGGGATCTTATAACTAGAGAGAAATAATCTTATGAAAAGAATATGCGTTTTTTAAATAGTTATGGTACTGGCCTAGGGTCCAGGCACGCATTGCTTAACAACTATATTAACATTAAAGATACAGAGCATTGCACAGTGAGAAATGTTAACATGGCAGAACTGTATAGAGCTCATATACTGTAAAATAGGATTATTGGGGTATAACTGGCAGGAAATTATTAGCTTTAGTGGTTAAAAAAAGTAAAGAATGGAACAAGTCAGAGTCTGCCAGGATGCAATGTGGAATCGGGTCTAAAATAGAACCACAAGCGTAAACCACTGTAAATTTAATCAATGCAAATAAGTACTCCACGTTCTATATAATCTGCCTATAACTTCTTTAACAGAGAGGATCTATATTTAATTATTTTACATCTATACAATTTGGTGTTTTATCCCCTCAACCCCATATTTATTTGTATGTTACACCCTGAGTTTGCAGGAGAGCTGAATGTTTAAACTCTCTGGTATAACCTGTGCATTGTGAATGCTAAACACCTGCTTGATTTAGTTTATTCAAGGACAGAACATACATATCATATACAGCACAGAATATATACAGCATATATACAAGCATCATATAGCAGAATATATAGCTCCAAAGTAGTGCTCTACATGAAGCAGGCCTGTCATCGCTGGGTTAAAGCGGTCTTCTTAGCTCAGGTGTGGTTTATCAGGTTAATGAGTGGATATATGAAACCGTTGTGTGTGGCTACTTCTCTTTCCGTTCAGAGAAGGCTTTGATCTACACAATATGTGTTCACAGTCTTTGTGTGGGCAGCCTGTGTCGCTTACATCCTTCTCTGTGCCTCTCTCTCCACCTTTACTGCAATTATTCTTTATTAGAAAGATCCATCAGATTCCGCAGTGCTCTAAACGTCCAAGAATAAGTGTCAGGGGTTTTCTAATCTTCTTAAAACTTGGACCCCCGCCACATTCCCACCCGTCTTATATTAAAGAACTACAAGTCCCTACCATAAAAATAATCAATTGCTATTTAAAGGAAGGATGTGGCTCGAGCAGAACACTGCCGGACTGCGATGGCGCTATACTAGCCGTAATAGATGACGTGATTAGAGAAACTGGGATGATGTAGAGGAGTCCTTAGAACTAAGCCTAATCTCTGTGCAGTCCTCTATTCATTATACATCAGTGTAGTGGGTCGTGTTCATTTAGGCCACACTGGGGTTAAACTGCTATATTTGGAGAAGTCCAGTTTGATCCAGATGCCTCCTTTTGCCCCAGCTTTGGCAGATGGCCCAGGGTATTCAGGCTGTAAACTGACGGCCAAAGATACTTGACCTATTATGGATCTAGATGTGGACCTGCAAACGGTGATGCGCTTTACCAAATGACTAAGTATTCAAAACCCACTTTCAAAGCAGAGGCTCTCACCGGTTTGATATCTCGAGAGCTGGCCGGGAGCCACGTGAAGACAGTGGCTCCTTTATACTGCTCGGTCGAGTCAAACCTGTGTGATTATCCAGTTTCCAGTGACCTTGAATCCTGAAGAACATTTCTGTCCCGATGGAAAATATCCATCCTGATTAATGGCAGCGGCGCTGCTCATGTCTGTTTTATGTACAAACAGCCTTCCCCGCAGATTAATATACCAGGTCTGGTTTATCGATGTGGTTTAATTATATACAACCTGCGCACAATAGTCTTGTGTTGGGATTGTTGTGTGTAAATAGCAGAATTGTCGGAGCCGGCTAGAACTGTACGCCGGTATCCCAGCCTTGTAGATGATATGTTGGTGACCGGTCATGCCGATGCTGAGGCCAAGCTGCAAGCGGAGAATGGTTTGCTTGGTAATTTGGGTAAAATGTCATCTTGAGTTTTGTGCCCAGATTATTTTTCATGGCTACACTTTTTCCTTGGGCTATTAAACTATTCATCTATATGACTGCCTAAATCTACATCCACTTTTGGACATTAAGGCAAATTGGTCTTGTGAACTCGCGCTTTACAGTAGATTTAGTACATTATGATTTAGGTAACCTCAGGTGGTGGTGTGTGATTCTTTTTTTTTGCTTGGTGGTCTAGAGGCTGTATTTGCTGGCCAAGTTGAGCATCCGTTTGCTTTTGCACCCCCTCACTTCTGTAGAATGCAATTATTCTTAGATTGACAAAAGTCCTGGCTACCGTTCGGCCAAATAAGTAATTCAGTTTGTGTTTGCATGGCAAGCTGTTTGATGTATTATTTTACAGGTATTTAGGTTGGTAGATAAATGGAATGGCCTCTCATCAGAAGTGGTAGAGGGAATTTAAACATGCATGGGGTAGGAATAAAGCGACCCAGAAATACGGGCAGGCTAGGTGGGCCAAATGATTCTTATCTGCGGGCGAAATTCATTGTTCACGCATGCATGCAGGTGTACTCGCTCATTCATACAGTCACATACTGACATCATCGAGCTGCTGCCTCCATCCCTGGAGATACAAGATCTCAATACGCAAATATATTCCGATCACCCTCTGCACCAAACGGGATAATGTGGTGCACCCAGTCCATGTAATGCTGGGGGCGTTATGATATCACGCCCTGTCCGTGTAATGCCTGCGCTATGTCTGTTTTTCCCATTGTCTAGTTTGGGCACTGCAATTAACCACAATGCAAAGAGCAGGTGAGGTCGTGCTATATGGACTGTCCTGGCCACTTTGAGACATTCGGCAACTATGTAAATGGGGATGCCCCTTTTCACAGTTATATTAAGAAGCCTTAATGGCCTTCTATGATTATATGGAACTGACGGGGCAGGAGCGGGCAGAACCCTGGCGGTCTGGTAATCACCGGTGACAGATGGATCCTCCAGGCCAGTGCCGGGGTCCCCAGTTAAAGACGCTACTTTGTTGCCTCCATTATAGTTGTGCTGGTGTAGAAAACGTAACTTGTTCATAGCAATAGATTGTAAGCTCACAGGAGCTTCTCCTTTTGTACCAGTATTCATTAAATAGTTTCACTGACCCTTATTGCAACAGCACTATGGAATCTGTTGGCGCTATACAAATTAATGCAATGGGCGCTATTTATATTATTTCCTATAACAAATAATGTATGTATTTATATATGTATATAATATTTCTGCCCTAATATTTCTGCCCTGTACCGTGCAATGCCCTCCTCCCGCTCTTCAGAGCAGATAGCAGAGGAAACCCGAGGCTACATAAATATAGCAGCGGGGGGGGGCTTATGTCAGACTGAATAAACTATAACATAGTCTCGGGTCGCTACCTAGAATGCTTGCATTAAGGATCATTACGCCCGTGAATCCTATTACTTAAGGAATATCGTTTCTTTTTATCTGCGCTGTATAAGGAACTATAACCGGCAGTCAGTGGAAGGAGGGAGGCCATAAAGCCATTCCGTTTGATGTTCTCACATGCGCCAAGTTGTCAGACTTCGGATAGATGCTGTCTGCCAGACCCCCAAGCTTTGTGACATCCCATGGGGCAAGTGCAGACGCTGTTGACTCTTTCCCTGCCAGAAGCTTGCAGCAGAAGAGTCCAGCTATACATGCGTGACTAAAGTAGCCGGTCGGCACAGACTGCACCCATTTAGCGTCCGATGCCTTTGTGGGGCTAACAAGTAGGGAGCCTGGACCTCCTTCCGGAAATTTAAAGGTTAATGGTGAGCACTTGAGAGGACATGATTTTTTCGTTGCGGCGCTAGGCGTACAAACGGTTAACACATTGGAGTTTTTTGTGAGTGGTTTTTTTTTTTTGACAAGTGTATTGCCTGCCGTATATGAACCCAGCCGTGGCTACTGACTCCCGGAATGGATCAGTAACAATACATAGAAGAGAATGTATTGGGTCTGAACGAGCCATTAAAATGTAAATTCCATGAAGAGTCTCTGTGTGTCTATAACCAACGGCGGTGAAAAGAATGCAAAGTTCTTGTTTATGTTACAGTGAGCAATCCGCAGGTTTTTCAGGTAACTATTATTATTATTATTGTGCGGCACGGTGACTGCCTGGCAGTGAAGGGGTTAAGGCGGTGGAGTTGTGGCAGGGTGTTGTGTCCTGACAGAGGCGGTATTGTTGCCTGTTTCACAGGCTGGCAGCCTAATAAGGAAGTGCTGTGTGCTTTGCATGCACATTCACAATGCGACCGAGCGGCCAGGAATCCTTAAATTCCACTCCGATGGAGCATTAGCTGGGAGGCATTCCTCAGGCTAGGATTTCCAAGGGGTCTCCAGTTAGCTGAGTCCGTCCCCTGGATGAAAGTCGGATCGGATCTCGGTGAGTATGTTTGTTTCTTTTGCTCACGTATGATACAATGATCATGGCTGCGACACGCATGTGGGGTAATGCAGCCGGATACCAATAAAGTCCCCGCATCGTCGGCCGCCTTTAGCGTGTGCTTCGTGTGTATGTCGGAATTCATCTCTGGGTATAAAGCAATTCAGTGGCCGGGGGTACAGAGTCGTATTACCAGAATGGTTAACCCTTTCATTCACATTGGGGTTCTCGCCCCTCTGGTTAGAACGCAGGCTTTTGTTATATCTTATAAGAATTTTATAATTAGCGGTGTTAAGCTCTATTTTTATTATATTCTGCTGTAGCCTTAACAAAAAAAAAAAAAAAAAAAACCTTCCCTAGACTATTTTAAAATGTGGCTTTTAAAATATTCTGTATGGTACCCAGAGCCTCGCAGGTCTCTCTTCTAGCTGTGCTGGAAATGTTTTTGAAATGACATAGATCAGTTCTCTGGGAGTTATTACAGACTTCTAAACTCGCGCAGGGATTGCAGAGAGTGACACGGGCTGGAGACCAGGACACGCCATGTCCCTGCTCCCAAAACCTGTATTACAACAACTCCTTTTTATAATATACGAGGAAGACGAGTGCAATCTGCAGCCGTGGTAATAACGTGTCATAGATCGGTGCTGCTATGACAATGTATGTCGCTTACATGACTCTTGTATGCTCCGCCAAGCTCCCCTGCATGCGCGTACACGGAGCTCCAATCGTACATCCAAACCCCCCAGGGTCCTGAAATCAATGGAGTACGATGGCGAAAGCAGCGGAACGCTTATAAAAAGCGCGTTAAGCGAATGTTGTGACTGTAGACGGGACTGCGCTTCGGAAGTTGCAGTAATGCATGCTCTGCTGCAAATTATACTGATATTAGCCGCTGGTAATTTGGCTGGAAATAAGCTTTTTAGAACTTTTTTAAGTGGGTTTGTGCCGTAAAGGGTTATATTTCCAAGCAATGGAAGTGATTTTCATTGGGCGGTGTATTTATTATTAATATTTATTATTATTATTATTTAGAAACTTGTATCCTTAATCCAAATGCCCATTAAGTGCAGAGACTGGAAGATGCAGCTGGCTGTTAAGCTGTCGGGTCTTGGTATTGTATACGCTGCGGACGGCATACTTTGTGGGATTAGTTAAGGAGATGCTCTACGTACGTTAGAATGAAAGGATTGTTCAGGGGTTTGCGTTGTCTGATAGAAACATCTATATACTTAAACTTCCCTCCTGCCCCTGGTTTATTTCACAGAAGTGGAAATGTTAGAATAAGAAGTCATAATCTAAAGCTTTTTACTTGACTGAGTGGGTGGTAGATAAGTGGAAATGCCTCCCAGCAGAAGCGGTACAGTCTAATACAGTGGGGTAGTTTGAACATGCATATGATAGGCATAAAGCTATCCTTAATCTAAGACCAGACCAAGTCTTTTTACGGGGGGGGGGTAATGGGCTCTTATCTGCTGTCAAATTCTGAGGTTCTATAATTTTAGTTCCACTTTAGTGTTGCAATGATTTTTTTTATTTCTCTTCCTCCTAACCCCTACCCATGTTGAGTAAGCCGGTGCGACGCCTTCAATTATCTGTCTCGGATCAACACTTGCAGAATAGAACCGGAAAGAAACATTGCGCTTTCTTCTACCGCTCTAAAAACGAAGCTATTGGTAAAACGGGGAAATAATGATGATGTCATTACTTGGTCACCAGGTGTCTACGGTGTCGCTCCCTTGTGAAGTGTGTTATCTGCCTGGTGATTCATTTAGTCTCGCCCGTTCCTGTCTCGATAACCCAACCTTTTCTTTGTTTCCCTTTTTGTATTTATTGCAAGTCATTCTATCTTTGCTGTTCAGCTGGTCCATGCATCCACTACCCTTTCATTAAATGAATATAAAAAACCCCATAAAGGCTGTTTTTATGGTCTGTTAGCGTTATTGATAGCTCATGCACATTTTGTTATGTTATTATTTTTCATCACACGTTCACTGATGATTTGCTACATGTATTACTGGAAGAATCCTTTTAGTACAGCGTGAGACAGAATGTGTAACAAGTTCTTATCCAGGAATACACCCGGGAATATTATTCCTCCCCCATCCCTCCTATGCTGTAATTGAGTAATTAGATGGTAGGAAGGAGGCTCTAATGGTCTTAAATCAGACCGAAGAACCAACAGAATGAGGCTTCGTTTTAGGGCATTTGATCTTCAGGAATCGCCATTCCCTAAAATGATTAATAAAAATTGATTCCTGAACATAAAATGCAGTTTGAAAGAAAATATGGATCAGATTCCTCTGTGATATGAATGAAGAACAAACCCTACGATGAATATGCCCGCCATATATAATGAAAGGATTTGGAGCGACTTGTACCGTTCTCTTTATGATTTTTATCGCATTGGTTGGGGTGGCTCTAGCTTTTTAATGGTTGTAGACCAAAAAGGTTTAAGGGAGAGACGCGTATGTTCCGGTCCGGCTTCTTCTATGGCGTGGATATTTCGGGTGACGGAGAACCTCGAGTCTTCTGTCCAGAAGATCAGAACGTTCTTTGTGTAAGTTCTCTGTAACAATACACTGGGCTATGTCCAAAGGCCATTCATTGAGTTTGTCGATCACCAATTTGGGGCCAATTTTTGTCTTTTTGGAATAATTCCCATCATCTTCCAAAAGCAGCTTCCGTCTATTAAGTGTCGAATGTATATATCTCGCGCCTGAAGCAGGAATGCGTTTCAGCAACATTTTTACTTGGAGGAATCCTTGGATTGTTTGTTTAACCTGTTGCATTCCAGAGGCTGTAGCAGAGTGTTAATTGCCACATACCATTTGTGTCCTATGTGTCAGACAGCACTAGGCACTTGGATATTTTTCTCCCACTGTCCCCTTACATGCCAAACGTACTATTATTAGACTCCGTACACAACCCCAGACTGCAGAACTTCTGCATGGGGGGCGTCTGTTCTGGCCAAATGGAAAGTATGCATTGCGCAAGCAAAGTGTGACAGCAAAAGGTTAGCATGAAAAATGGTGTGTGATGTCACTTCCAAATTCTGTCCCAATGTTGGCAAGCATGTGTGATGTCATATACCCGAATATGACAATTGGTACTTCGATTACCTATGGCAAGTGGGAAACATGCCAGTGAACAAGTGAAAGAAATCATGTTTTATGCCCAAAATGGTTGTAACAGTAACTGCAATACTAATAGCTATGATGTTTTTCGGTAGTTTTGTAATACATTCCCAGATCTTTGCCATTTAGTGTGTGTGTGTCTGTGTATATATGTATATGTGTGTGTATATGTATTGTGACCTTGCAAGTCAGCGGGCTGCTCCTTCCACGGGCAGGGATCACGGTCCTCTGGGGTATTCTGTACAGGACGATCGTCTTTTATAGAGAGGTGCGGCTTTTATTTGAATTGTGAGCAGGTTCCAAACAACAATCAGTTCCTTAATGGCCCAACATAGAAAAGAACATCTAAAACAAAAGCTAGCTCAGTTTGAGGACTTTACTGAAATGATGTCTTTCTAATGCCAGAGTAATAAACTAACAAACCCCAGCAAAATAAACACGGGTTTCCCCAGCCCCTCTGTATATTTCTATATGTATGTATATTTATAATGTGGTCCCTGCCAATTGGACAATTTAGGACGGCTTTATGTGACAATCCGTAGAATATTAATGCAAACTAGGGACTGCACTTAAACCTGGGAGAGGCGGCATGTGTACCGGCTCGGCCCCGACTGAATAAGGGGACTTCCGGATTCCAGCAAAGAGATTAAATAGAGGCCTCTTATTCTTTTTGACTGTGACACGGCATAATGAGCTTATTCATTGAAGAAGATCGAGAAAGCTGGACTACTGTCTTAAAAGCCGCTCTGTATTAATAACAGCAGCTGGTCTGTGTGCTCTGCGCTGCGCGAAGCTCTCCTTGCTGCGTTTGCAGGACTTTGCCGCCTGGTTGGTATCTGTGCTCCTTTCGGAGTGGAAGTCATGATCTTTCTCTTTTGTCTTCTATGGACTGCCGTAGTGCTTCAAAGACAATACCGCGTTTCATTTGGAAGTTGATCTTGTGTCTGTAAACGTAAATGTGTTTAGGAGGCCAGACCCGGAGTATTCGTTACACCGGCCGGTGTACACAAGCTGTACTGTTTCCTTTTTATTCTGCTTAACATAACACCCTTTAGGGGGCTTTTAGTTATGTCATGCAGAGCTGGTCTGTAAAAGTAGTCAGATGACAAGGAATCGTTAAGGTGGGCAAGAGACGGGCAGTGTCACTAGAGGAGTGGTCAGTTCATAGCTATAATATAATTTATATCAACCTGGGCATGTCTGGGTCAATCAAAATGACCAACCTGTGTGTCTATATAGGAAGACACTTATGACATCTTAAGGTCTGACTGAATCGGGAAAAAAAAACCCCCACACACACGTACACACATACACACATACTTACACACCCAACTATAGAATGTACAGTCAAGGGAAATATAGATATGAATACTTGAAACCTAGTATTTTTTGTAAAAGGATAATCTAAATATGGTCCCATCAGCCTATAGTCATTTGATCCGTTGAGACAGAATACAAATTATGTTTTCTTAAGATGTTTATTGTATTGTTTGTGTGATAAGTCACCCAAAACCTGGTTTAGCCATTAGGAGAAGATGTTTTATTCAGAGAGTCGGTTTCCTAGTGGTAACACTTCAGCAGCTGAATCCATGGATTTCTCCTTGATGACCACCACGATATGAATAAGGTCATGCCGGATGGGTTTATAACCTGGACAGGTTTTAGGCTACCAAAGAATGAGCCAGCCAAGAAAGGCTCGCCTATACAGGTAAATCAGACTGGGTCTCGAATCTCCCAAAATAGGACCTTTTCTGGTTTCCTATAATCACACATGAGGGCCACTTGTGTACGAATGCCGTCCATCATACAAATCTCATGGTAAGCAAACTTGGGAAAAGCGCTGTTTTCGTTGATGGCCTTTAAAGGGCTTACACTACTTTGAAGCACCAAGAAATAGCTCGGTTGACACTGCTGCCAAGGCGTGTGCCAAATTTTATATTTCTACCATTGAAATATTGTCGCTGGTGGGAGTTTAATGAGTGCCATGAAATGTTATGTGGCATTTAGAAGGCGGACAGGAGCCTTCTGATAGCATTGAGAAATTGATTGCTGCTAACCCCAGCTTTCTGCAGAGCCAGCCATGTATTTATTCAGGAGATGGATAGTCCCACCGGAGTCGCTTCAGCTAAGCATTGTCCCATTCTTCAGCTTTACCGCCGTTACAATTCCAAGCACGCAGTGGAACACGCTTGTATCAGTGATTTGATGACATTTTGGAAAATGATTCAATTGTCTTTTTTTTTCTCAATATGATCTCAATGAAAACTTTGCTACCAACATAAACATTTTCTGCTTAGCCATGTCCTTTAAATCGCTAGGTTTCTAAGAGAATATCTGTTTGTGAAAATAACCTTAAAAGAATAAAGTATGTTTGCATTTAATTTTCTTTTAATATAAATGATGAGGCGCCAGTTATATTTATCTGTGGGTTAGCAGTCGGGGTAACGTTTTTTTCTAAACCCTAACCATGTTCTCATGCAACATCGTTTCAAGATCACGTTAAAACCCCACGTAAAGAGTTTGGCTTTGATCTCACACTAGTACTTTATTATGTTTATTAGTTTATTATGCTGAAATGTCAGTAGTTCTGACTGATCGGGTGGTGTTGGGCGTTCTATACCTGGGTGCCTAGATTTTAAATCCGGCCCTGGCTGAAATATAAGTATTTTACTTATTGGAATGTAGATCATATCCTGCAGATCAGAAAAAAGTCTGTCAGATACATTGATTATTATTATTGCTACATTTACCACCTTGGATGGTTGAATAAAGTTTTATCGGTTTATCCAAAGCTTGGGTAAAATATCTAATTTTATACTTGTGCCAAATAAATGTGATGTCATCGCTGTGGATACAGTCTAATGACAGGATCATCATTATAGAATGATGGGATGGGAAGTCGTGGGAGGCTAATGAGTTTTGTGCGAGTGATCATGGGTGTGTGAGTTGGAAGAAATGAGTGACTGGTGCTGTCAGAGAGCACTGATTGAGTAATAACGAGGTGATTTAACTGGCATGTGCTGTGGTACCGAGAGCTTTTGTGTGAGTGTTTAGTTGTCTTGACTACGTCTACATGCCTCAGCACTGTGGATGCCCTCAGTCTAATCATAGAAATGACACTGTCCTGAGATATGAGATGGCACTTTAACATATATATATATTAACGTATACCAGTGTACATTGGCATGAATGCATACAATAACTAAATGGTCCCTTACAATTTACATGGTGCCCCACATGCATTCCTCCTCCACCACCAGCTCAGCAGAACACTGAGACATTACATATTGAAGTAATTCACCATCTCGCTCCCCCTCCGTCAGTTCCGTAACGTGCACAGAAAGCAGTTACTCCAATCTCTGCTGTCCGTACCAAACTCCTGCTCCCCGAGTACATTATGTTTCCCTCTTATCTATGATCTGTCAGACCCGGCACAGTCTGGGCCCGACTCATTTGGTGCGATCTACCCAGCTGGGGTAAATGCTCTTGCATGTTTATTAAAGACGAAGAAAACCATTAAACCTTTTGTTCCAGAGCGTGTTTATTGTATTGTGTTCGTGAAACTGATATCGCTATTGATTATTATTATTATTTGCAACATAATTAATGAGATGTAGCTGTTAATTGCCAGATAAATGCTCAAAGAATTCACTCATTTGGAGTCACTTCTGCATTTGCTATGAGACCCGTTCAGTGGTATGTATGTGGTATGGCCCACCCTTGGAACTGTAAAGAATAAAGGATTAAGGCTGGTGTATCTCCTGCGTATCTCCGGAGTTATCCTGCGTTCCTCTATGTTTTAATAAACTATGGATTACAGCTACATAGATGTTGCTAGTTAATGAACAGTTTCGGGATTAGTGCTCCGCCGGGTGTCCATCTGTCCTCTCGTCCCGAATGTAGGGCAGTGACCTGCCTGCCAATTCTGTTCAAGGCTAGAAGATTGCATAGAAAATATTTATTTTTACATTCAGAGATTGATTGAAGGTTGTGAATGTGTTCTCAAGTGCAGGGTCCTGTGATGGACTAAGCCTGGGATTGGGAGAAGCCCCTGCTGGCTGTGGCTCTGTACTGTAGATACAGGGGCAATAGTGAGGAGCCCAACGGAGCCAGCGGTCTAAATCCCCAGAGCAGGTCCAACATGTAATGGGCTCCATAACTAGATGTTAACTTCCATCATGTACCTGTTTCTGTAAGTCAAATTTATGTTATATACTACTTAGGTCCTGTCTACCCATTGTACAGCGCTACGGAATATGATGGCATCATTTTTTAGGAAGAGGGTGTATATACCCCCTTAGCTGCTAAACCACGGTTCCTGGTACAGAAAATTCATGTTTTTTTCTGGGCAGCCTCACCAAGTAGCGTCAAGGAGTGTGTAGGGTGACCTCCATGGGTTATGGATCTTATGGATCACGAACTGTTATAGTTTGGCGAACAGTCGCTGTACGGAGGTCAGATTATGATAACTGAAGTTATGAACGTTGTTCCATGGCCGGTTTTCCGGTGTGTGTGCTCAGAGAACACAAGAATCAGGCCCTTGCTCCATTACCAGCTTCTAGCAGGAGATGTGGAGAACAGCATTCATTGCCGCCGCGAGCCCACTAACATTTCCCGGCTGAAGAGTTGCCATGGAAACGATGACACGTCTTCTGTATGTTACTTTTCTTTTCTTCTTTCTGAAACATTTAAAGATGGTGCTAAAGAAGTGTGTTTAGATCCTCGTCGGCAGGCCAGCGATACCCGTCTCCGCCAGCAGTACTTCAGCCCAACGTTGAGATGATGACGTAAATCAATGTTTCATAGATAGGTAACTACTACAAATCCCATCATACTTGGCCAAACGCTGATTGTAGCTGTGTATACGGGGATGTTTTATATGTTTAGATATGTTGTTGCCACCATTATAACATGTTTGATGTAATAGAGCAAGAATCAAAACCTGGAGGGTGAGAGGTTTAGATGGTAAATAAATGGAACAGCCTCCCAGCAAAAGTGGTAGAAGCTAATACAGCGAGGGAATTTAAACATGCATGGGATAGACATAAAGCTATCCTGAATATAAAACAAGAGCTGATTAAGGTCTTTAAATTAGGAAAAATGGGCTGAATGGTTCTTATGTGCCGTCAATTTATGTTTCTATATTTATAAGAAGCTGCAGTAGAGCTCAGTCTCAAAATACTGCTTGCGGGGTCTCGTTAAATCTAATTTTCAGAATGTTATCCGTTTTATGTGTTATTTAAGATTATTTATTAGTAACAGCAAGATCACTTTTATTCTAAGGTTCTCATTGGGTTGCTTGCTAGTATGGGAGATGTATAATGATTCTGTTGGAAATTGTGAAAAGTGGGCTTATTACCATAGCAACCAATGAATGTTCCTGCCAATCGGATTATTCTATTGGTTGTTCTAGTGAAAAGATCAAACTTTGTGCCAGAATCCCTTTTCATCACCTAACCCCCTATACATCATGGTGGGAAATAAACCATACCTCTGATTAATTTTCTCAATATAATTTAAGTTTAAAATCTGGGATGATATAATCGGAGCGTTAATTATGACACATGGTCCTCTCAGGCTGTTTGAAGCGGTGGCTTGCAGAGGGACAACATCTGGAACAGCTGCATTAATCACGGTCTAATATGTAGAGCTATGAGGTTTCCTTGAGGCTAAAGAATAATCTCTGGCACAAAGCGAGTGAATGAGAGAAAAAGCTACAATGCTATCAGCGTTTTGAAGCGATGGCTTCACTGAGCATTGCTTCCCCTGCTTTAATGAGCGCATTCAAGCGGAAATCTCATCCGCCCGTCTTTGCCACACTGACACGGAAATAAATCTAACAACATAAACAGATTGATGTTTCGGATTTCTTAGCTCTGGTTTACAGTTGTTTTTATTCAGTGGCACAATGCACTGCATGGCTTGGATCTTCTTTCTTAGACTGCATTGTGAATCTGATCTTCTTGTTGAATAAACATGCCACGCTGCTTCGTGTGATAATCAGATTTGGGATCAATTAGGAATTAATTTGTCTTTGTGATGAAGGCAGCGCATTTTATTCCTGGGATCGCTGCCTAGAAGCTTTTAAATCTGCCCCTTTTTTTTTTTTTTTTTTTTCATCCGGTCTTCTGTTGCCTTCGATTACAAATTTTCCCTACTATAAAAGTAGATGCGCTGCAGTAGATATCAAGAAAAGGGCATATGCTTAGCTCAAATATATCCTTATTGAAGAAAAAAAAATGAGCATTCTTATTTATTTAGATTAATGGTGGTCTTAGTAGTAATTGGAGAGTAGTACAAGGGACCCTGGTAAATTTAGCAAAGTTGTCCGTAGGAAGTGTTTCGTTACGATTCTTAATGCTTATATTTGAGCCAAAGCCTCCGTTGAATGGACCTTTAAGAGCCTACTAGTAATACCCTTGCACAATCTGTACCGCCCTACTTGGCTTTCCAGGTGATGAGCTATCATGGGGGGCATTGAAGTTGGGCTAAATCATCATTAAGAATCTAGATTGGATGAGTAAGAAAAGTATAAAAATGTTGGAGGTGTAGGGAGTATATCCGTGCCCTAGAGAAGATGGGATATTGGGGTTTGGCAGAGTAGAGCCTCAGTAGGAAGTTTATATTTGGGACTGTCATTATTATAAAAAGTTGCTATTTTGCTGATGGTCAGGAACAGAACGTGACAGCAGACATTATACCCAACTAGTCTGGCCGGTTTTCCTGATGTAGAGACTGAATCCTTAATCAGTCCTCGATGTTGTCTTAGATTCAGAATAGTCGTATGCCTACCCCATGCATGTTTAGATTCCGCTACTGTATAGCCTTAGACCCTTCTACTAAATATTTATGCTCTCCAATGCATAGTGCATAAAATAAAAGGTTTACAGATATGCTTCCAATTTCTACACAAACGCTATTATTTTATTTAGCGAGGGAACATATCATTTATAGTATAATTGTGGTATTCACATACTGGGAGGATCCAGATCTGAGAGTTGATCAGCAGACTTCTGGAAGTAGCTCCATGTTCTTCTCCATTCTCATCCAGCCTGGCCACTGCCCATTCTACCTAGACAGATACCTATTCAACGCAAAGGTTCATATTTTTCCAAGCGCTTCCTGAAAACACAAATTGATTCCCATTTGTACATACAGTTAGGTCGAGACATATTTAGACACTTGACATACGTTTTGTTATTTTGGCTGTTTACCAAAATTCACGTTACCGTTAAATAATGAATATGAACTTAAAGTGCAGTCTCTCAGTTTTAATAGTTTAGCAATTACATTAATATATTATTAATGTAATATAAGCGACCAAAAGTAATTGGACAATTTCATGGACAGGTTTGGGCTATTCCTTTATTATTTCTTCATCAATTAAGCTGGTAAAAGGTGCTGTGAACCCACAACACATGGTCAAAGATGCTCTCAATGTAAACGAAACAGGCATCCTTAGGCTGCAAAAAACAGAATCCATCGGAGCAGTGGCGGAACTACCGGGGTCGCGACTGCGACCGGGCCCTGGAGTTCTGCCAGTCAGGGGGGCCCAAGGGGTGCCGAGCGGTTGCTGAAAACGACCGCTCGGCAACTCTTGGGCCCCCCTGACTGACAGAAATCCAGGATGCCTCCGCTGCCGCCGCAGCCGCAGCCTGCCTCAGCGCTGCCCAGAGTGCAGTGTTGGGAGCGTGAGGTGTTTGTCTTGGGTGCCGGCGCTTCACGCTGAGCGCCGGCACCCGAGACAAACGCCTCACGCTCCCAACACAGCACTGTGGGCAGCGCTGAGGCAGGCTGCGGCAGCAGCAGCAGCGACGGTAAGTGACCTACAAAGTGGGTAGATTGTGAGTAGGGAGGGAGGGAGTGGGTAGATCGGGAGGGGGGTAGATCGTGAGAAGGGGGGTAGGGAGGGAGTTGGGTAGATCGTGAGAAGGGGGGGTAGGGAGGGAGTGGGTAGATCGTGAGAAGGGGGGGTAGGGAGGGAGTGGGTAGATCGTGAGAAGGGGGGGTAGGGAGGGAGTGGGTAGATCATGAGAAGGGGGGTAGGGAGGGAGTGGGTAGATCGTGAGAAGGGGGGGTAGGGAGGGAGAGGGTAGATCGTGAGAAAGAGATAGATGGGTTGGGGGTTGGGGGGGCCCTTAACAGATTCTCGCACCGGGGCCCTGAGGTTTCTAGTTACGCCCCTGCATCGGAGAGATAGCAGGAACATTAGGAGTGGCCAAATCAACGGTTTGGTATATTTTCAGGGAAAAAAAGAATGCGCTGGTGATCGCTGCAGCACAAAAAGGCCCGGACATCCACGGAAGACAACAGTAGTGGATGATCGTAGGATCCTCTTCAGGGTAAAGAAAACCCCTTTCCAATAAATAATTAACGTGAAACAAATAATATAGTTTGAATTGAACAATAGCTTCCCCCGTAAATATTATTTCAAACTGTTACCTCCTTTCCACCTCCGCCTTGATATTGAAGTATCATTCCACGGTTGGAACAAAGTGTATCCATGTGGGTACGGTAAAGCCGTGGTTGATTTATCTGTTCCAGCGATCAGAGCACACAGAATTTAAATTATATGACAAACTAATTAGCCGGTGTAATTTAATTAATGTCTTCTCTTTCCCTTTATAAGCGGCACAATTACATTTTCAGTTGCATTAACGTGAGGAAGATAAAGTTGATTGTGGCTTCAGATATGATTTATCTGCACATTATATGCCTACAGGTTTATGGATTTGGAAGAAATGCTCTACTTAATATTCTTTCATTAATATGCCGGTCTTTTATAATGCCACCCTTCCCCATGTAACAAATAAATGCGTTTTTATATGTAACTAGATTCCTGTTCTTAGATGTATTATCTTGGACTACTGCGTGGAGACACCTTATGGAAGGATCATGTATACCTCTGAAGTTGGATCAGACTGTAAAGGGAAATTGTCATGCAAAGATCACATATGTATATTATGGGTTTTATGCAAGCTTGAATGTCCAGTATGTGATTTTGGGTTGTGTTTGTTAGTGGAAACACACCTGACATGTCCATCACTATAATGAGGTCCATCTCAGGTGAAGCCCATGACCCGGACGCTAGGTGGCAGCTTTAGGTATGGCAGGGAAGTAGCAGGCTTCCGGGGCTTTTAAGCTCTAGGCTATTGGGTGGCTTCTCAATTTCTGATTGTTTCGTATAGACTAGTATAATAAATAATATGCAAGCCGAAGAGGTCATTTTTCCTCAGAATCTTGTCATCTTCATCAGGCCTCAAAATTGTGAGGTATTTGGCAGCATTGTGATTGTTAATGATGTATACATCACAAGACCTTCTGGAAGGTCTGAAACTTTCCCCAGCATGTTATGACTAAAAAAAAAAACTATATGATGGGCGATATGTATGTATGTATGTATGCATGTATGTATGTATTAAAAAAAAACAAAACACCGTATGTAAACTATGAGGAAAGGGATCTTAAATTTCTGTTCTCAGGATCGGAAAACCTTAGGCCAGGAAATTGATTAAACGTCATCTCTTAACAAAGTAAATAAAAACGAGACAAAAAAAGAAGACTTTCAATGTTTTCAGTTACAAAATCCTGTCTTGGTGTTCACTGACAAACCAAGCTCTGAGATTTGATATTATTTCTGATGTTTTTGTATGGAAAATGTCCTTGCGGTCTTACATCAACACCCGGAGAAACCTACAGGGGGGAAACCTGTTTTTCATTAGCCGTAAAGATTTTCAGAATTGTATTAGTTTCGGTTCATTAGATTGTATAATTGCGTTGGCTGCGTGGCTTTACAAGGAGGAAACTGCTTGGAGGGGATTCTCCAGGGACGTCGGATTATCGCTTGCCGTCCTGGACCACTGAGGCAGAGGGGAATCGCCTTCTGCTAAGCACATGAAAGTGGGACAGGGTAACACCGCAAAATCGACAAACGGGCTGTGCCTATTAACTGGTTTACTGCTTTAAGGCAATAAATTGGGTTAATATATACCGTTTTATTACACACTAGATGCAATTCTAGAGCCGTTTACAATAATAGCCTTATTGTGCTAAAGTATCATTCAACATGGGCATCATGTGTAACAAGGACAGCCAATTCCTAGTTAAATTGTGTATATTAGTACTAACTAATATGAATAATAAATACATATATAATGTGTGTATATATGTTGTGTGTGTGTGTGTATATATGTATATATGTATGTATGTATATATATGTATGTATGTATGTGTGTATATATATATATATATATATATATATATATATATGTGTATATATATATGTATATATATATATATAATAAAACGTTTTCAACTTCATTGAGGCTCTGTAGCTATAGCAAACACATGGGATTTTGCTGCATAATTCTTTTTACCTGGTGTTCATTGGTGATTTACCTTTTTGTGCCCTTGACCTCCCCTTTCTGAAGGGTTAAAACAAATATATATATTTTATATTCAACCACAAATCTGGAAATTATAAGCATTTGTGAATATACAGTTTCTTAAAAACAACTGATTTTGTGCCTCGCAGCCGGAAAGACAATCGTTTAACCCTTTCCCGTTTATAGGCTAAAATGCATCTCAATCAAGCTTCAAGGCAGCAATCAAATTAATTTGAGAAACTGAGATACGGTCATTGACCCAAACGTGATCGCAATGATGATTAGGGTACTTCCTACCCCCCAAAAATTAACAAAATTCAAACAACTAAATGAAATTGGAATTAAAAAGAAGGTATTTATTCCATATGGTGTACATTAAACCAAATATTGTAGGAAAATGTAATACATGCTATTTTAAGTTTCCAAATTTTCCAGTAGTCTAAAAATGGGGAAACATACACTCGAGGCCTTGAAGTACGTTGTACTCGAAGCTCTGTGTACTCTACGGTCATTGAGTTCAGAAACAGAATCCAGAGGGCACTCAACATCAATATGGATATTTTGTTGTTTGGAGTGAATATGGAGTGAAAAGCTAGGTTTTTTTATTTTTGTTTTTTTTTTGTTTTTTTAAAAATATCATATATGTGTAAAAATATATTTATAAAAGAAAAACCTTGTTTGCTTAGCTGATGGTTAACATAAAAACCCTTTAACAATGTAGTCTGTAGACTGTGCCTTTATAGACGTATGTATTTCTATCGGTATTATCCATTAGGTATATTTAAAATATTTTTTTTCAAATATTCTTGTCTCTACTGAGGAAAAAATCTAAACTTAAATAATTTTACCGAGGCTTAATACTATTGCTTCCAGGCACATCACAGATTCTTTCAAGTAAACGTAACTTTCTTAAGAAATCTCATATTGTTTCTGTAAAGCATTAACCGGGTTTGCTTCTGAATAGGCCTCGCGATCATCGCTCCAGGCATCACGTTTATGCTTTAGTTTATACATTCTGAGAACGAAATATTGATTTTTATTACCGCTGCCAGGGATGTATTTTTTGAGTGTTTTCTGAAACTGAATGATGCGGGAACGTATCCCCGGCCGGTGAAACGAATGCGCTATCCCAACCAGTATGCAGTAGATAGAAAGCAGTTTACATAATGACTTTCTGCTCTCCGAATTACTCCGATTCCAGATATTGCTTAGAGCCTCCTGCAGACACTAAATGCATTACAGTAGTTTTTTTCCCCTTCCTTTCACATAAAAATGCATTTATGACCATTTCTTATCACTCAGTAAAGTGATAAAAACAAAGCGAAGATTTAGTGCGGTTTCTTTTCGCTTTAATGGTATTGAGTTATGTCTGTGGAACACCAAGCAGAAAGCTAATACTTTTCTGTGTAAAACGGACATTTGGGTTGTTTATTGGTCCACGGTGGCCAAATACTACTTAATAGAAAAGTATGTTTTGCCGTTATGATTATTATATTTTATTGATATACAGTATCTCACAAAAGTGTGTACACCCCTCACATTTGTGTAAATATTTTATTAGATCTTTTCATGTGACAACACTGAAGAAATGACACTCTGCTATTATTATGTATTGTTTTATATAGCGCCATCAAATTCCATAGCGTTGTACAATGGGTAGACAGGACATAAGTAATATGTAACATAACACATTGACTAACAGAGATAACAGGCGAGGAGGGCCCTGCTCAAACGAGCTTACAGTGTAGAGGGAGTTAGGGTGTATTACACACTAGGTAAACGTGCCATTGTAAGGGATAGACCAGCAGAGAGATCTTAAGAACGGGACATTAATCAGATAATGCCCTCCACCCTGTCTGAGATACCGACCTTGGCTTCCATGATGTTTTCAGCTAAATATCTCAGACCATTACAGTGGCTGTGAATGCGCTACCTAGTTTGATGAATTTAGCTATGTGGCTCCTTTATAATTGTGTAATGTTGTTTGTTATAGAAAAAAGTGAAGTTAGGCATGTAGCAAAATCCGCATAATTAATGGCCTGTTACCAGTGTAAGAAATAAATGCTGGCTAGCAGAACAGTGCTGCCACCTAGTGGTCGCCGTTATATCACGTCAAACTAATCAATCCATAGTTGGTGTTCTATACCGATTTATTCCAGTATTGTTTTCAACAGAGATAAAAGTTCACTTGGCCGGACTCAATGAGAAACAAACTAAAAATGTCTGTGGGAACGGGATCTGTACGTCGCTGTGGTGGGTACACAAGACAAAACCGTTAGAGGTGTCTTTAGAGCATGTGTGTCACAATGACTGAACTTCTAGACATTCATCTGTAATTTTCTAAATATATATTTCTGGATTAATGTGCTTGGAAAACTAAAGGAAGATGATTTTGGTACACAGCGCAGATAAACACCTTTTCTCATGTCTTTAGAGAAACCATCCTTTTAGAGAACTTGCTTTTAACAAAATGAGTTGTTGTTCTAGAACTGGTGGACTCTTTTCCCCAATGTCGATGTTCACTGGTATAACCGGTATAATTATTCAACATCTTTTCAAAATGGTGGATTATATTTAGTTAGAGAAAATATTGCTTATCTGTTCCTTCTTTTCAAACCGCTGTATACAGAAAATGAGGACAACCAATTCCTAGAAAAGTTGTTCTCTTTTTTTTTTTTTTTTCTTCTTTCTAGTTCCTTCAGATGGAGCATTAATATATTCTAAGACCTGAAGGTTCCGCTTTCAAAATAACTCATTCTATTTCATCGTGTCCAATCATGCTTTAGAATAACTATATGATGATATTCTCCGATAAATTACTCCTACTCGCATATACAGTCATCCAAGTTACACCATGGGGTGACTGTACCGTGAGCGGAGTAAATGTAAAAATACCCAGAAAAGAGGTCACAGCTCTGGGGAGATTTCTATGTTAATTAAGGATAAATACAATAATAGAATTCTGTGTATTGGACTGTTACACTATTTAGAATATAATATGTGTATCTAAGCTGTGGTATGATATTTATGTAGTGCGTCAACAAGATCGCCTAACCAAGCCGTTATTTTTATAACTTGCAGAAACCCAGATCAGTTTGTGCAAATGAAGCCGTTTCCTGAGCAGATGTCCGCACGCTGAAAATGGCTCCAGCTCTGCGGGATATTGTGGAATCCAGTACTGGGGGACTGAGCAACGAACAAGCTTTGTATCTGGCATGGGGAGGACTGGCTGCAGTGTCTGTAATCCTCCTCGTTACCATCTTCCTGCTATGTTCTAGCTGTGATCGGTAAGTACAGATATTATTAACTGGTTGCCACCATCTGCCCCTATTGCTTATTGACCTCTGTCTGGTAGGTCCAATAAAGGCATTTTAATGCAGCTTAACTTATACAGGTTCTGATTTTCAGGCCGAGTTTTCTTTGCTTTTATTAGCTATTAAGTTATTGTATATTCATTAACTCACGTGTTCCTTTTCTTTTTAAACAAAATCATAAATGTATATCTTTTTCTTTGAATTCAAAGAGAAGAGAATAAAAAACAACACAGCGGGGACCATGAAAATCTCATGAATGTGGTAAGCCTGCTATATATCTATATTTATATTGGCCGGAGAAGGATTATGATATGTTGGCTAAGGGATTTAATATATATGATTTAATTGGCCGATCTCTCCACGATAGTAATTCATCAAATTCAGTATGAAGTGTTCCGTCATCAGGGCCATCTATAAACATACAGCAGCCTTGGGCAAGTGCCTTCCTCACCCCGGTGGTTCCTGAGTAGAGATCTGTGCGGCTACCCGCCCTGACCTTAATGCTTCCGCCAGAGCCTGCGTGTAACCCGCTGCTGGGCGCCAATACATGCTGCGCAGGACTCAAGGGAAGAGCGCTAGGAGCACAGACCTCCACCTCGGGACTGCTGCGGCTATTGATGGGGCCCAAGGGACAACTGCTGTGGGCAACTAAGCCTGGGCCTTGGGCATCTTCCCCTCTAACCTGCATTAAAGACAGCCCTGATAGTCAGGGCTTGCATTTGGTTTTTTTAAACACCATTTTCCCTTAAAGAATATGATGGCGTTTAAAAAAAGACCAGACACCGGCAATGAAATTAATGAGGCTGATGGAAAATGTCAGCTGTCGCTTAACAAGTAAATTGGTTTACATAAAAAGTAATGCATGGAAGATGATGTCGTTCTGTAAAAGACGGTAAAGTGATATAATATATCGTTCATTCTCTATGATTTAGTAGATATATTGTAGAATCTCTGTAATTTATTGAAATTATTTGTACTTGCATAGACGAAGCAAACGCGTGTGATATGTGAATCTCTATACACGGCATTGCCAGCCGAGTGTCTCAGAGACCAGGTTGCTGAAATAAAATATTAGGATGCATTCTCCCCATACAGTGTATTTAAAATACTAGCACCCCCAACGCACTTTAAGAAAAAGAACAAATAAAAGGCGTTGTAGGTGAAGCTTAGGCTTGGCTGCACATGTTCAGATTGGGTGCGGAGCAGAAACGGGGCAGACGATTAAATTACTATCAAGCCTCACCCCTCCTAAATCATGCTCCAATTTTAAGAAACGTAGTCATGCTTAGCAGTTCATGCGTCTCCGTCTTGCGGGCTATCGATAAATGTTTTGTTCTTTAATACTGGAAGAGCCAACAGGTAGCTTTCAAACCGGAGAGTTGCCTGTAATATGCCCAAGCCGAGCACCATCTCCGAGATCGCAAATACCCCAGCACTATAGGCACCTGTGTTGCCAGCGGTGTTAGAAGTAGGTACAGAAAGAATGTATGAAATTAAATGTCACTTGTTTTGTTAAGTATTTTCCACTTATGATGTAACCATTGTTTGGGTTTGTTAGTTGTGGTTGATGGTTTCGGGTTTGTATTTGTCAATCTGTAGCAAAGATCTGATTGTGTCTTACAGCCGTCTGATAAGGAAACATACAGCCACTCCATCACAAGCCTTGGGACGGATCCCCCTGCCAGCTATCGTAACGGTGCTGTCAGTAATGGAGATGGTGAGTGAAAGCCCTTGCTGTGTGTTGTCCCGGCTCGGCGTGACATGCAGTAGCCATTTTGGGTGGTATTTTTATATTTGTCAGTGGAAGGTGTTTTTTTTTTTCTGCTGAAATGTGACCTTCCTCAATTCCAGCAGTTCCATTATTAATGAAGAGAAAAGCTATTCATTGTTTTTAATTGAGATTTTAAGATCAAGGGTCTACTAATGCCTCTCGCTATACAACCCAGCGCCTGCTCGCTGTAGACCCTCGGAAATAAAAACCCTCGCATCGTTCTTCTCTCCTTTCATCAGCTACACAGTAACCAAATTATTTAAATTAATGTATTAAAAAGTTTGTATGACATACAATCTAAATAAGATTAGGCTAATGAATTATTGATTTGTATTGCATTTGTGGAATCTTTGATTTTGCTTCTAAATACATTGCAGGAACATTTCAGATTCCGTATATTTTCTACCACGGTTAATGTAGAATTATGCTGTCAATTTATATGTAATTTAGCAAGAAATGGAAAAGATAATGAATAAAGCAGACTCTTTGTTTCTCAGTTTCAGAGGATAGTACAGCTGCCTGCATCCAACCATACGAAGATGTACAGAGCTCTCTCCCTGACCTTTGTGACCTCCAGGACTACTCTGCAAGATCATCCAGGTGCCATCAAAGTCGCGAGTTACCTAGAATCCCACCAAACAGTAATATAGAAACGCCCCTCTCCCCGAGAGACATAGAAGGTGATTTTCCTCCTGGGAATGAAGGACCCTACGAAGTCCTGAAGGACAGCTCATCTCATGAGAATATTATTGAAGATTCTCTGTATGAAACTGTAAAAGAAATAAAAGAGGTGAATGCATTAACTGGGGTGGAAGAAGGGAACCGAGCTTTAGATGAGCAGGATGGGAGCCAGCCAGTTAAAGTGCTGAGGATGGAGGCCGCGGCAGAATACGCCTCCGTAGATCACAACAGAAAGAGCAGACACAGCATCAATACGCAAAGTGCCGCCAGCACCCCAACATCTCAAGAGGAAGACGTTCCTCCTCCCTTGCCGAAAAAACTCCTGGACGAGAATGAAAATGTACAAAGCAAAGAGGAGGACGACCAATCTGAGGAAAAGGAAGATAAACTGGAAGGAACAAGCAATGAGGATAAGGTAAGAAAATAGAGATGAGATACTGAAGTTTGGAATCGCTGAAAGTCACTGGTGAATGTGATATCTCTAACAGTTACGCAGCAAAATGGCAAAAGCAGAGAAATCATCAGGGACATTCCGTTGGTTTTCATGGTGAAAGCTCCACATTTCCAGAACTGTTACCTATTAAGATAAAACATAGAATGTGATGTGAGATAAGAACCATTCGGCCGACCTACTTCACCCATTGTGTGTCTCTTTCAGGACCCTTCCTTTCTTATTTCTTCTCCCATACACTGCCTGGCACCCTTGCAACAGTCAGGGGCATTGAGGCCATTTTTGGTTATTTTTTCCCTTCAATAGGAGAATAATCTAATCTTTTACATGGCAGCCGTGCTCACTGCTGTCAAGGTGAAGAAGGGGAACTTGAGTCTGCGTGGCCCCATTGAATGCCGTTTATGATGCGGCTTCAAAGCCTTTCCTGATAACTTACTTATTCTTGATTATTGGTCTATTCCATGTTATTTCTCGTGAGGTGTTTGCAAATTTTCTAGCCTTTCCTTGACTTTAGCACAGTGCCGATGGATTAGGTAGAAAATAAACTAAAATTACATTGCTTCCGGCTAATTAAAGTGCCTTTGTTGCGGTGACACGCGGGAATGTAAGATTACTCCTCACGGCCATTGCAAAGGAGTAGGGAACAGAATATTAAGTTATTAGACTTATTGCAGGGATACAATATTACTTCCTCCATCCTTACGGGGTTAAAAAGGTCCTTTATTTAAGTCCTGTTTTATATTGGTGTTGGAAAGTAATAGGTTATAAGCCCACTAAAGCAGGTCCCCCATCTCCTTCTGTGCCATTATGCCGTAATGTATGTTAATCTTAATGTCGTCGTTAATCATCACTCTTCCCTGCTAAGGTATCTTGGGCCGCTCCATAAAGTGTAAAGAAATGTAATGTGTTTCTGGCTCGCTTTTCGATTTCATTCACAAAATTCCCTCGGTTTCAACTTGAATCTTTTTGTTCTTTAACGCTGAGATGATGACTCCAGAGATTTGTGGAAGGAATAAATAAGAGGGAGAACACACACACACACATTGATTTTCTGTTTGTCTTTCAGAGACAAAGTTCTATATCCTATAAATCCCGGGAAGAAGATCCATGTTTAACGGATGAGGAAGTACGTATTAAACATTAAGCTGACAATGATCTTTGTCAAACCCGGATGAGCAGCTTCATCAGTCAGTGTCTGACTTCCAGACCTGTAAAAAAAAAATAATAAAAAAAAAAATATATAAATATATATTTATATATATAATCAGTATGAGTGTGTGTATGAATGAATCTTCGCACTAAAGGCCAGAGATGGCCCGCTCCTTCACTTTGTAGGGAATGCTGGATGCTAAAAATGCAAGAGGTGTCAGGGGTTTAAGAAAATGCTGAATGGTGAATAGCTGTTACTTCTGTGTCAATCTATATATCTAACTTAAGTGTTTGCAGCAGAAAATACAGTAGAACGTGGCTGTAAACGTGTATATTCTTGTTGATTAAAGCTGCTGTTCCCGTAGACAAAACATTTCTTGCACTCCTTGTTCGGTGATTATTGTAAAACAAGAACATGATTGACAAACTGCTAACTGAACTGCAAACATTGTTTAGTTGCTCTATTAAATGAGCCTCATGGAGTAATATGTAGAAGCTTTTCTTGGGGGTTCACGTCCAAAATGTAAATGCCAAAAGTCAACATCTGGTGTAATGTTTGCATTAGCTCGGCTAATCTGTTTCCACCGTGTTTGGTTTCAGATCTCTGCGATGTATTCCAGCGTTTCCAGACCTACGCCGCCTCGAAGCCTTCAAGAAGAATTCTCTCACTATTCATACATTCAAGATGTTGGGACTGACCTATCTCCAACCACTTGTAACGGTACATATGCTACAGTCAGGGACATTGACAAGAACCCCGGTGTCATCTCGCCGTCAAAAGACCAAATAAACGGGGGGGCAGATCCAGAATACGAAGCCATCACAACCCTAACGAGAGAAGAAGAGAGGACTTTGCCATTCTCGAGCACGAGCCAGGTCGTTCTTCCGCAGGGAGAGAGTGACTATGAAAGTATTGGCGACTTGCAACATAATTCCGATTATTCTAGACTTTAAGTAAACCGCTCTTTTTTTCTTTGGTGGAAATGGCACACGATTTCTATAGGGCTTATGATCTACTAGCTACTAGTGGATTGATTAAAAAACAAAAAGCACACGTATGCTCGCGGAAACCGCCTTCGGTTGCATGACGCGGTTTATTTTTAATCCGGGATCTTTTCTGGTTCCTCAGCGGCGAGAAAAAACTGCTATATTTTTTTTGTATTTTTTTTTTTTATCTGCCTTTTAATGTATCTGGAATTATTGCCAAATATCGAGTGCTATAAAATGCAATCAACTTTTAGGTACTTTGTCAACTCTACAGTATTCTGAATCATAGTTTTTTTTTCAGCAATCGGTGAGATGTATAAGAGATATAATATCTGCTCACAATATCAGCTGTGCATTACAAAAAAAGTTTTTACTTTTGTGAATAAACCAATGGGATTCGATATAATTAATTCAGGCTAAACTTTTAGCAATGCTCGGTACAGATTAATATTAATATGTATATAAATCACTTTTTTCCTGCCCTTTACAAATCGACAAAATACCGATGTGTAGATTAAACCCGATACAGCTTCACAATGAACACGATTTACAGAGCAAAGGCTTTTTAAGAAACTCTGACCTGTTTTGCAGATATTTAGGTACCTCACTATTAGAATATCGATGTATTACTCATTTACCTAAAACTCTGATTATTATCTGTTAAAATTAAAGAAAAACTGTTTACTAGCTGTATATTCCCAAGGCCCATGGATGAAATAAAACCCAAACAAGCACAGCCACTTCGGAGAAGCAGTTAATTGGCCGCTCTGAGACCGGTGAATAATATTCCAGATGATTTGTGAATAATAGTAAGACGTTGGATATAGATCCTATCTTTCTTGCGGATGGGTTTTTCTTGAAGATCTATTATGTGGGATTGGCTCTGAGTTCTGGTGTCTAGAGGGCACAACGAACCTCACGTTCTCCCGGGACTTTGTGTTAATGCCGCTCGGTCGTTTTTAACACACATATGTTACAAAAGCAGGTGTTTTCCGGAGCAGCGCCTTGCGTTGCATTGTTTGCTTTAGGTCAGTGCTGGGTACCGCCTGCTTTCCCATTTTTGAGCAATGTCGTCAGTCGATCTGAACAACGTATAACATAGTGTAATCATAGCATACTATTTGGTATGTTATTGTTTCTTTAAGTATTAATGTATACTCGGATTATCTGGTACGCCGTGAAAGTCCAGTGCTCTTGCTCCATTATCATGGAAAGTATTGAAATTCTAAGCTGGTTATCTGGCTTTTTGCATGCATTGGGGGGGCGGTTTGGCAGCTTTTTAGTATACACGGGACATGTAATCATTATAAATCTATTGCTATTTTTTTACATTCAGGTTTCTCTTTTATATACCTATAAGCTGAAAGCACAGGTAACTGCACACAGGCTCATCTGCTTGCATTGTGCGTTCGGACATCTCCATGTAGTGATAGTCTCATTGCGGAGCGGTGTAGACGCGTTATATGCTTTAGTGCAGGTTGTCTTCAGGTCATTGTTTTTTCAACGATTTTACATTTTTGTGCTGTTTAACTGGTAAGCATCTGAATATAGTATTGCCGACTGGAATGTTTCCCATGAATAAAGCCTGTTCTACCTTTTGTGTTGTGTGTTGTGTGTTGGGTTTGTATATTGGGTGCTGCTGGTCGTTTCCAACCATTACAGCAACAACAAAAAAGCAAAAATCTATTCAAAATTGGTTGGGTGCTGTAAAGGTGGTCAGGTTATGTGTGGAACTGGTTGAGGTATAGATAGAGCTCTTGCCATGCAACTATGTTTACTGATGCCCCCCCAAATAACCCCATAACATTCCACCTGCCCCTCCCCCCAGTTTGTAAAATCACTCTGCCGGAGTCCAAGTTAAGCTTGAAATTTGGCCCTATATAATGTATACTTAATGCATTGTTAACCAATAAAGTGGTTTTCAAGAACTCGCTGATTTATGTATGGCCAGCTCTGCCCTTTTCCAAGAGGAGCTTCTCAAGGTTGGCCCCTAATAACACATGGTGAAGTTGACGAGTTGAAATCACAACTCTCCTGCTAATGTGAACGAACCCTCTGCCCGTGTCTGCCAATTTCTCCTCTTCGCAAGACCAAGTTCTTTTCCGGCTCACCTCGGACCTGGAAAATAATTTATGGAATAATTTTAATTCTAGTCTGTTTCAACTGCACACCTGTCTTATGCTCAGATTGTGGAGCTGTTCCACATTGAACAATTTTTCCTTTTACCAGAATGATTAAATAACGGAGCCATTTCATTTGAGCAGTAATTCAAACCTCTTGTGTTTCTCCAAGTAATTGCTGTGCTCCGTAGAACCGGAATCCCTCGTCAGTCGGCATTCATTTATTTTCTTCTTTCTTACTTTAAGCTATTGTAGTAATTGTAAGATTGCCTCTTTTGTATACGCTTCTGCTGTGTACTCATGTTGTAAATATTTAACAGTCCAAATAAATGCACAATACATATGAAAACAAGGCACAGGTTTCAGATCTTTAGTCTTGATTTTTTTTTATTAAGGGATTTTAACCCCTTTCATGCCGGAGTACAGAGTAACACATTGTGTTACCCACCCTCTTGGCGCTCAGAAGGTTTTTGTACCTCTTCTAATCTCTGTTCCAATGGCCCTTTATCACTCCCATCACTCCTGTGTTCCAGTGGCACATTGTGCTCGCTGATCTAAGTGTAAAAGGTTAATAGATGGTTAGAAAAACCTTTTGCAATTATATTACAGCCAGAAATCCCCCCCCCCATAAAACCCGTCGAGTGACCCCAAACGTTTGAATGAAAGTGTATATTCCTACCGAACTTAATTCAGAGACAGACAGCTTCTAGCACTATAGCTGTTAAACGATGTTGGTGTCTTATCATTCTCTGCCAGCCAGGAAGGCACAATTCAAGAACAACTGGGATGTGGCAGCCAGCCGACGTCATCCTTTTAAACCAGAAAAACAAACGTACCCGTTCAAACGGCTGATGTTGAGCCGGATATCCGGTATGGACTGGCTTTCAGAAAATAAAAATAGTTATTAGTATAAGAGTTTACCTGTTCAGGTGGCTTCTACATCAATATTAAACCAAATATAGAATGTGAGTGGATGACTGGGTGCAGCTTATTAAAATAAAAGGAAGATTTATTAAAGAGTGTTATCATTGGATTCTAATAGAAATGTATTAATTTCCTGAAGCTAAATTACACACACACACACACACACACACTAAACACACACACACACACACACACTAAACACACACACAAACATATATATATATACACACACACACACACACACACACACACACACACACACACACACACTACCTTCACTTCTCTGGAAGAGGTGAAGGGAAGTTGCTTTGGGACAGCGGCTTGAAGTTTAGTGAAAGGTAGTTGCCTCCATGTATTAATAGATGTCCTGGAACTTACGTGGTGCCATCCTCGTTCCTCTGTTGATTAATGGTCACCATGTGTTTTTTTTTTATGCTCTATGGGGTTCCCTCCGTCTTCCTTGTTGATGATCTGTACAGAGGTTTGAAGTTCAGCCCCTTGGAGAAGAAAGGTGTAGGTTCAGTGGTTTTTTTGGTATTAGGAAAGGTTTAAGGGGAATTGGTTGACTGGCGCGTACCTCAGGGAGGGATAACACCAGAAGCGCAGTGTCTTCTTTAATTATAAACATAAATAGGTGTCTGTGCCCCTTATAATAAGTGAAAATAATATATAAAATATTATATAACCTTAAATGGATACTCCAGCTGGTATTTAAATAAATCAAATAATCATGTAAAAAATAGTAAACAAATATTGTGTAGTATGTAATACAACTTAATGGTAGAGGTAAAATACTAAGGAAGCCCCTTACAATATTAAGGGCATCTCTCTGCATCAGTCAAGACCACCTCTAGAGCGTCCCCCACTCAGTTGCAACAAAATCGAGAATTGGGAAGAGTCCGTGTCTTTGGTCCGTAAAAATTAAAGGATTACCGATTACCGTCTCCTGCAAACTGGGAATTCCTTTTGGCCGCGCCGTCTTTATGATGCCTCCTCACCCTGGAGACCGAACATGTTATGGTCTCTGAGCCGCAAGATGTTCACCGGTTTTTGAAATTCCTCCCTTAAAAGGACCAGAGAACACGTATCTGCCGTCCTCCGATTAGCCCCGGGTTTGGAGAATGCAGGGCTGATGCAGTTTATTTGACATTATGGGGCCAGTTGAGGATGGAATCATTTAGGTACTGGGGTGTCCCTTTAAGGTCTAGAAGCCCACAGAATCCTTGTGTTTTTTCATTTTATCTGAATTAGTAACTAAAACATAGAGATACGCACTCCGTCCCTTGACTTTAATAAGAGGGTCCCTCTGTCAGCTTAGGTTTGTGGTGCCCGTGGGAGATGAATGTGAAAACGTACGGTGTTAGAGTGAGTGTGTGTTAGTATATGTGTATTAGTTATAGAGGGGGAAGTATATATATGCGCACACACGTTGACAGGGTGCTTCTGAAATGCAGAATTGTTGGACCCGCACTGCTTCCTGCAACATTCAATAAAGAAAATAAGAGTCTTGATGATTTTGAGACTCTCTCTCCCAATAGTTATACTCCGCTGGCTGAGAATTCTGGTTTAATAAATGTATAAAATCTGGATTTTTATATATTTTTTTCAGCTGTAAAAAGTGAATTTATTCCTGTTTGCCCCAATCAAAATAAGCATGGGGTAAGAATGCATTCTCTGACCTTTTTAATTTTGCGAATGGCATTATAATTATGTTTTAATGATATAACGCCATCATAGTCAATAAGGTGGTAAAAATGTTAAATGGCGAGGTTGGTGTCCCCTCTCTACACAACTACACAAATCACTGCCCCACCAGCCCATTTATACAATTTATACAACTCCCCCCTGCCAACAGCCTCTATTGCACAATAACTATATATTCGTAAAAGGCAAAGCGGGCCGGTACATAATGTCTACAAATTTGTTTTGGATCTAGGAGCCCATTTTTTCCCTCCCCAATCATGTTTTTATTTTCCTATATTACCCCCTGGACTGCAGTTAAAGGATATTTACCGGGGCAATATGACATAAAACACACCTTTCTTCAATCCTGCACCACTTTGTACAGTTTTGCAGTTTTGCAGTAACTTCATGATAAAGGGTGTTTTACCCCATAAAGACTCAAGCATGTTTAACCAATATTCCTTTTTTGTGTGTTTTAGAGTACCTGCCAAAGACTCAATTATTTCATAGTTTAATATTAAACCATGTTCATGTTATTAAATAGTATTTATTAGCACCAAAATATAAAGAGTAAAAATGTGTCTCTGGACTGTCTGCCTCGGCCAGAATACGTCACGGACCGGCATATAAAGAAAACCCAAAAACAAACTTTTACTGTAATACTAATATTTTTCACAAAATGATGAACAGGAGATTAAAAGAAGTAAGGTCTGAAAATTGGGACTGCAAGAAAAGAGGCAAATCGGTAAAATAATATAAGGCAACAGGATTTATGTTTTTTTTTTTTTACGCAGGACGGGAAACATTTATATGCAGCATTTAAATTCACCAAACATTAACACCCTGGTCATTTTATTTAACAGATACAAAATTTCCCCATCAATAAATTAAAAGAAATACACTTGAGTATTTACATCCATAAAGCAGTAAAGCAGAAGCTCGGAACCCTCATTGTGCCCTCACACTGCAGGTCAGTGAATTATGACATCATACATGTTCACAATAAAGCCGTAGATCGCACACCTGCCTACTCAGTGTAGTTGGGCGCTCGGCACTGGTAAGCAGCTATTCATAGCAGACTTAAAGTGTTGTTACCAACGACATCAGAGATTGAGGAGATTTAAAAGGGGAACCTTTTAAAAGGAGAGCTATGGAGGACTGCTGTCTACTCCATGGACTGAGGTGGATTGGAAGGAGATGTTGCCCTAGAAAAGTGCGGAAGTTTTTCAAAAGAGTGAAAACAGCTTTCACCAACACTGCTAAAAAGACTGAGGTCCAGAACAAGGAGCACTTGGCCAGTAGAGACCCTGTCCTGAAAAGAAAGAAAGAGAGTAGCAGTACTGATGAAGAAAGAGGAAGAGCGAGGAAGAGGACCAAACGTACTGCTAATAAGAGGGAGGAGAGCAGTCTGTGTCTGAGGGCAAAGCAGACAACAAAACGCCCCAGAACCAGCACAGGCAGCTCCGAACGGAAGAAAAAGCGGTGTAGATCCAACGAGAAAAACATCCAGACTCTGGGGCAGCAGGAGAAAGAAGGAGCGGAGGAACATCTGGAGGAGCGCAGAAGGGGAAAGGTTCCAATGAAAAGACGCAGGAGTATGGTGGAAAGTGGTGTTATTGCGAAACGATATAGGAGCCTTCTCCCCATGTCAGTCTCTGGCTTTCTCTTCCATTCAGTGCTGGGTGAAGGGGGGTTTGGAAAGGTCATGCTGGCTTCTGTACCTAGAAGTGATTCTATGGTAGCGGTCAAAATCATCCGCAAGAAAGCCATAAAGCCCCTGTACTTACTGAAAGAGAGGAGAATCCTGGAGATGGCTCGGGAAAGCCCGTTCCTTTGCCATGGATATGCAGGCTTCCAAACAGAGACCTGCGTGTTATTCATGATGGAGTATATGGCTGGTGGGAGCCTGCAGTCATATATGAAGAGGGTGGGCCGCCTCCCCGAGACTACAGCTGCATTTTATTCAGCTGAAATAATCTGCGGCATCCAGTTCCTCCACGCTCGGGGAGTTATACATCGAGACCTGAAGCCGGACAACATCTTGCTTGACGGAGAGGGCCATGCCAAGATCTGCGATTTCGGTATTGTCGCAGAAGGCATTTTTGGAGGAGCAGAGACAAAAGGACACTGCGGAACATTCACGTACATGGCCCCCGAAATACATCTAAAGCAGGCATACGGTGTTGCCGTGGACTGGTGGTCCTTCGGGGTGATTCTATTCCGCATGCTTAACGGAAGGTTACCATTCTATCATGGTAACTGCAAGAAGGCAGCGTTGGGTTCCATTGTAAACGGAAGCCCTCGGTACGTCAAAGACCTCTCGGAAGACGCTGCAGACATCCTGAAGCATCTTTTGATGAAAGATCCTCAGCATCGCCTCTGGATCACGGGGTTTATTAGGCGGCATCCATTCTTTCAGGACATTAAGTGGGAGGATATAGAGAGCCGCCGTTCAACTCCCCCATACCGGCCAACATCAAATCTAAGCTTGAAGACACTTCAGGAGATTCCATCAGTTTTGTTGAGCACAGAGGACACGTCCTCTTCATCTTCATCTCACTCTTCCTCGTCATCGAGCAGCCAGAGTCTTTCTGGCTTTTCCTTTGTGACTCCAGACTGGATGGCCTGAAGGATGGACTAAGCCCTGGCCAAGCGTATCAAGAGTGTTTCCAAAAAACATCATAAAATCATAATAAATTCGAGAAACACCTACATTTTTTTGTTATTGTTTCCTTCACGTTGTATAACTACAGCTGCCAATGTCCACAGATAACTCTACATAACGATGACCTCACAAGAGAGCTCCTGCTTCTATCACATCATTAACAGATCTCTGACCTTTTTAATTTTGCGAATGGCATTATAATTATGTTTTAATGATATAACGCCATCATAGTCAATAAGGTGGTAAAAATGTTAAATGGCGAGGTTGGTGTCCCCTCTCTACACAACTACACAAATCACTGCCCCACCAGCCCATTTATACAATTTATACAACTCCCCCCTGCCAACAGCCTCTATTGCACAATAACTATATATTCGTAAAAGGCAAAGCGGGCCGGTACATAATGTCTACAAATTTGTTTTGGATCTAGGAGCCCATTTTTTCCCTCCCCAATCATGTTTTTATTTTCCTATATTACCCCCTGGACTGCAGTTAAAGGATATTTACCGGGGCAATACGACATAAAACACACCTTTCTTCAATCCTGCACCACTTTGTACAGTTTTGCAGTTTTGCAGTAACTTCATGATAAAGGGTGTTTTACCCCATAAAGACTCAAGCATGTTTAACCAATATTCCTTTTTTGTGTGTTTTAGAGTACCTGCCAAAGACTCAATTATTTCATAGTTTAATATTAAACCATGTTCATGTTATTAAATAGTATTTATTAGCACCAAAATATAAAGAGTAAAAATGTGTCTCTGGACTGTCTGCCTCGGCCAGAATACGTCACGGACCGGCATATAAAGAAAACCCAAAAACAAACTTTTACTGTAATACTAATATTTTTCACAAAATGATGAACAGGAGATTAAAAGAAGTAAGGTCTGAAAATTGGGACTGCAAGAAAAGAGGCAAATCGGTAAAATAATATAAGGCAACAGGATTTATGTTTTTTTTTTTTTACGCAGGACGGGAAACATTTATATGCAGCATTTAAATTCACCAAACATTAACACCCTGGTCATTTTATTTAACAGATACAAAATTTCCCCATCAATAAATTAAAAGAAATACACTTGAGTATTTACATCCATAAAGCAGTAAAGCAGAAGCTCGGAACCCTCATTGTGCCCTCACACTGCAGGTCAGTGAATTATGACATCATACATGTTCACAATAAAGCCGTAGATCGCTCACCTGCCTACTCAGTGTAGTTGGGCGCTCGGCACTGGTAAGCAGCTATTCATAGCAGACTTAAAGTGTTGTTACCAACGACATCAGAGATTGAGGAGATTTAAAAGGGGAACCTTTTAAAAGGAGAGCTATGGAGGACTGCTGTCTACTCCATGGACTGAGGTGGATTGGAAGGAGATGTTGCCCTAGAAAAGTGCGGAAGTTTTTCAAAAGAGTGAAAACAGCTTTCACCAACACTGCTAAAAAGACTGAGGTCCAGAACAAGGAGCACTTGGCCAGTAGAGACCCTGTCCTGAAAAGAAAGAAAGAGAGTAGCAGTACTGATGAAGAAAGAGGAAGAGCGAGGAAGAGGACCAAACGTACTGCTAATAAGAGGGAGGAGAGCAGTCTGTGTCTGAGGGCAAAGCAGACAACAAAACGCCCCAGAACCAGCACAGGCAGCTCCGAACGGAAGAAAAAGCGGTGTAGATCCAACGAGAAAAACATCCAGACTCTGGGGCAGCAGGAGAAAGAAGGAGCGGAGGAACATCTGGAGGAGCGCAGAAGGGGAAAGGTTCCAATGAAAAGACGCAGGAGTATGGTGGAAAGTGGTGTTATTGCGAAACGATATAGGAGCCTTCTCCCCATGTCAGTCTCTGGCTTTCTCTTCCATTCAGTGCTGGGTGAAGGGGGGTTTGGAAAGGTCATGCTGGCTTCTGTACCTAGAAGTGATTCTATGGTAGCGGTCAAAATCATCCGCAAGAAAGCCATAAAGCCCCTGTACTTACTGAAAGAGAGGAGAATCCTGGAGATGGCTCGGGAAAGCCCGTTCCTTTGCCATGGATATGCAGGCTTCCAAACAGAGACCTGCGTGTTATTCATGATGGAGTATATGGCTGGTGGGAGCCTGCAGTCATATATGAAGAGGGTGGGCCGCCTCCCCGAGACTACAGCTGCATTTTATTCAGCTGAAATAATCTGCGGCATCCAGTTCCTCCACGCTCGGGGAGTTATACATCGAGACCTGAAGCCGGACAACATCTTGCTTGACGGAGAGGGCCATGCCAAGATCTGCGATTTCGGTATTGTCGCAGAAGGCATTTTTGGAGGAGCAGAGACAAAAGGACACTGCGGAACATTCACGTACATGGCCCCCGAAATACATCTAAAGCAGGCATACGGTGTTGCCGTGGACTGGTGGTCCTTCGGGGTGATTCTATTCCGCATGCTTAACGGAAGGTTACCATTCTATCATGGTAACTGCAAGAAGGCAGCGTTGGGTTCCATTGTAAACGGAAGCCCTCGGTACGTCAAAGACCTCTCGGAAGACGCTGCAGACATCCTGAAGCATCTTTTGATGAAAGATCCTCAGCATCGCCTCTGGATCACGGGGTTTATTAGGCGGCATCCATTCTTTCAGGACATTAAGTGGGAGGATATAGAGAGCCGCCGTTCAACTCCCCCATACCGGCCAACATCAAATCTAAGCTTGAAGACACTTCAGGAGATTCCATCAGTTTTGTTGAGCACAGAGGACACGTCCTCTTCATCTTCATCTCACTCTTCCTCGTCATCGAGCAGCCAGAGTCTTTCTGGCTTTTCCTTTGTGACTCCAGACTGGATGGCCTGAAGGATGGACTAAGCCCTGGCCAAGCGTATCAAGAGTGTTTCCAAAAAACATCATAAAATCATAATAAATTCGAGAAACACCTACATTTTTTTGTTATTGTTTCCTTCACGTTGTATAACTACAGCTGCCAATGTCCACAGATAACTCTACATAACGATGACCTCACAAGAGAGCTCCTGCTTCTATCACATCATTAACAGATCTCTGACCTTTTTAATTTTGCGAATGGCATTATAATTATGTTTTAATGATATAACGCCATCATAGTCAATAAGGTGGTAAAAATGTTAAATGGCGAGGTTGGTGTCCCCTCTCTACACAACTACACAAATCACTGCCCCACCAGCCCATTTATACAATTTATACAACTCCCCCCTGCCAACAGCCTCTATTGCACAATAACTATATATTCGTAAAAGGCAAAGCGGGCCGGTACATAATGTCTACAAATTTGTTTTGGATCTAGGAGCCCATTTTTTCCCTCCCCAATCATGTTTTTATTTTCCTATATTACCCCCTGGACTGCAGTTAAAGGATATTTACCGGGGCAATACGACATAAAACACACCTTTCTTCAATCCTGCACCACTTTGTACAGTTTTGCAGTTTTGCAGTAACTTCATGATAAAGGGTGTTTTACCCCATAAAGACTCAAGCATGTTTAACCAATATTCCTTTTTTGTGTGTTTTAGAGTACCTGCCAAAGACTCAATTATTTCATAGTTTAATATTAAACCATGTTCATGTTATTAAATAGTATTTATTAGCACCAAAATATAAAGAGTAAAAATGTGTCTCTGGACTGTCTGCCTCGGCCAGAATACGTCACGGACCGGCATATAAAGAAAACCCAAAAACAAACTTTTACTGTAATACTAATATTTTTCACAAAATGATGAACAGGAGATTAAAAGAAGTAAGGTCTGAAAATTGGGACTGCAAGAAAAGAGGCAAATCGGTAAAATAATATAAGGCAACAGGATTTATGGTTTTTTTTTTTTACGCAGGACGGGAAACATTTATATGCAGCATTTAAATTCACCAAACATTAACACCCTGGTCATTTTATTTAACAGATACAAAATTTCCCCATCAATAAATTAAAAGAAATACACTTGAGTATTTACATCCATAAAGCAGTAAAGCAGAAGCTCGGAACCCTCATTGTGCCCTCACACTGCAGGTCAGTGAATTATGACATCATACATGTTCACAATAAAGCCGTAGATCGCTCACCTGCCTACTCAGTGTAGTTGGGCGCTCGGCACTGGTAAGCAGCTATTCATAGCAGACTTAAAGTGTTGTTACCAACGACATCAGAGATTGAGGAGATTTAAAAGGGGAACCTTTTAAAAGGAGAGCTATGGAGGACTGCTGTCTACTCCATGGACTGAGGTGGATTGGAAGGAGATGTTGCCCTAGAAAAGTGCGGAAGTTTTTCAAAAGAGTGAAAACAGCTTTCACCAACACTGCTAAAAAGACTGAGGTCCAGAACAAGGAGCACTTGGCCAGTAGAGACCCTGTCCTGAAAAGAAAGAAAGAGAGTAGCAGTACTGATGAAGAAAGAGGAAGAGCGAGGAAGAGGACCAAACGTACTGCTAATAAGAGGGAGGAGAGCAGTCTGTGTCTGAGGGCAAAGCAGACAACAAAACGCCCCAGAACCAGCACAGGCAGCTCCGAACGGAAGAAAAAGCGGTGTAGATCCAACGAGAAAAACATCCAGACTCTGGGGCAGCAGGAGAAAGAAGGAGCGGAGGAACATCTGGAGGAGCGCAGAAGGGGAAAGGTTCCAATGAAAAGACGCAGGAGTATGGTGGAAAGTGGTGTTATTGCGAAACGATATAGGAGCCTTCTCCCCATGTCAGTCTCTGGCTTTCTCTTCCATTCAGTGCTGGGTGAAGGGGGGTTTGGAAAGGTCATGCTGGCTTCTGTACCTAGAAGTGATTCTATGGTAGCGGTCAAAATCATCCGCAAGAAAGCCATAAAGCCCCTGTACTTACTGAAAGAGAGGAGAATCCTGGAGATGGCTCGGGAAAGCCCGTTCCTTTGCCATGGATATGCAGGCTTCCAAACAGAGACCTGCGTGTTATTCATGATGGAGTATATGGCTGGTGGGAGCCTGCAGTCATATATGAAGAGGGTGGGCCGCCTCCCCGAGACTACAGCTGCATTTTATTCAGCTGAAATAATCTGCGGCATCCAGTTCCTCCACGCTCGGGGAGTTATACATCGAGACCTGAAGCCGGACAACATCTTGCTTGACGGAGAGGGCCATGCCAAGATCTGCGATTTCGGTATTGTCGCAGAAGGCATTTTTGGAGGAGCAGAGACAAAAGGACACTGCGGAACATTCACGTACATGGCCCCCGAAATACATCTAAAGCAGGCATACGGTGTTGCCGTGGACTGGTGGTCCTTCGGGGTGATTCTATTCCGCATGCTTAACGGAAGGTTACCATTCTATCATGGTAACTGCAAGAAGGCAGCGTTGGGTTCCATTGTAAACGGAAGCCCTCGGTACGTCAAAGACCTCTCGGAAGACGCTGCAGACATCCTGAAGCATCTTTTGATGAAAGATCCTCAGCATCGCCTCTGGATCACGGGGTTTATTAGGCGGCATCCATTCTTTCAGGACATTAAGTGGGAGGATATAGAGAGCCGCCGTTCAACTCCCCCATACCGGCCAACATCAAATCTAAGCTTGAAGACACTTCAGGAGATTCCATCAGTTTTGTTGAGCACAGAGGACACGTCCTCTTCATCTTCATCTCACTCTTCCTCGTCATCGAGCAGCCAGAGTCTTTCTGGCTTTTCCTTTGTGACTCCAGACTGGATGGCCTGAAGGATGGACTAAGCCCTGGCCAAGCGTATCAAGAGTGTTTCCAAAAAACATCATAAAATCATAATAAATTCGAGAAACACCTACATTTTTTTGTTATTGTTTCCTTCACGTTGTATAACTACAGCTGCCAATGTCCACAGATAACTCTACATAACGATGACCTCACAAGAGAGCTCCTGCTTCTATCACATCATTAACAGATCTCTGACCTTTTTAATTTTGCGAATGGCATTATAATTATGTTTTAATGATATAACGCCATCATAGTCAATAAGGTGGTAAAAATGTTAAATGGCGAGGTTGGTGTCCCCTCTCTACACAACTACACAAATCACTGCCCCACCAGCCCATTTATACAATTTATACAACTCCCCCCTGCCAACAGCCTCTATTGCACAATAACTATATATTCGTAAAAGGCAAAGCGGGCCGGTACATAATGTCTACAAATTTGTTTTGGATCTAGGAGCCCATTTTTTCCCTCCCCAATCATGTTTTTATTTTCCTATATTACCCCCTGGACTGCAGTTAAAGGATATTTACCGGGGCAATACGACATAAAACACACCTTTCTTCAATCCTGCACCACTTTGTACAGTTTTGCAGTTTTGCAGTAACTTCATGATAAAGGGTGTTTTACCCCATAAAGACTCAAGCATGTTTAACCAATATTCCTTTTTTGTGTGTTTTAGAGTACCTGCCAAAGACTCAATTATTTCATAGTTTAATATTAAACCATGTTCATGTTATTAAATAGTATTTATTAGCACCAAAATATAAAGAGTAAAAATGTGTCTCTGGACTGTCTGCCTCGGCCAGAATACGTCACGGACCGGCATATAAAGAAAACCCAAAAACAAACTTTTACTGTAATACTAATATTTTTCACAAAATGATGAACAGGAGATTAAAAGAAGTAAGGTCTGAAAATTGGGACTGCAAGAAAAGAGGCAAATCGGTAAAATAATATAAGGCAACAGGATTTATGTTTTTTTTTTTTTACGCAGGACGGGAAACATTTATATGCAGCATTTAAATTCACCAAACATTAACACCCTGGTCATTTTATTTAACAGATACAAAATTTCCCCATCAATAAATTAAAAGAAATACACTTGAGTATTTACATCCATAAAGCAGTAAAGCAGAAGCTCGGAACCCTCATTGTGCCCTCACACTGCAGGTCAGTGAATTATGACATCATACATGTTCACAATAAAGCCGTAGATCGCTCACCTGCCTACTCAGTGTAGTTGGGCGCTCGGCACTGGTAAGCAGCTATTCATAGCAGACTTAAAGTGTTGTTACCAACGACATCAGAGATTGAGGAGATTTAAAAGGGGAACCTTTTAAAAGGAGAGCTATGGAGGACTGCTGTCTACTCCATGGACTGAGGTGGATTGGAAGGAGATGTTGCCCTAGAAAAGTGCGGAAGTTTTTCAAAAGAGTGAAAACAGCTTTCACCAACACTGCTAAAAAGACTGAGGTCCAGAACAAGGAGCACTTGGCCAGTAGAGACCCTGTCCTGAAAAGAAAGAAAGAGAGTAGCAGTACTGATGAAGAAAGAGGAAGAGCGAGGAAGAGGACCAAACGTACTGCTAATAAGAGGGAGGAGAGCAGTCTGTGTCTGAGGGCAAAGCAGACAACAAAACGCCCCAGAACCAGCACAGGCAGCTCCGAACGGAAGAAAAAGCGGTGTAGATCCAACGAGAAAAACATCCAGACTCTGGGGCAGCAGGAGAAAGAAGGAGCGGAGGAACATCTGGAGGAGCGCAGAAGGGGAAAGGTTCCAATGAAAAGACGCAGGAGTATGGTGGAAAGTGGTGTTATTGCGAAACGATATAGGAGCCTTCTCCCCATGTCAGTCTCTGGCTTTCTCTTCCATTCAGTGCTGGGTGAAGGGGGGTTTGGAAAGGTCATGCTGGCTTCTGTACCTAGAAGTGATTCTATGGTAGCGGTCAAAATCATCCGCAAGAAAGCCATAAAGCCCCTGTACTTACTGAAAGAGAGGAGAATCCTGGAGATGGCTCGGGAAAGCCCGTTCCTTTGCCATGGATATGCAGGCTTCCAAACAGAGACCTGCGTGTTATTCATGATGGAGTATATGGCTGGTGGGAGCCTGCAGTCATATATGAAGAGGGTGGGCCGCCTCCCCGAGACTACAGCTGCATTTTATTCAGCTGAAATAATCTGCGGCATCCAGTTCCTCCACGCTCGGGGAGTTATACATCGAGACCTGAAGCCGGACAACATCTTGCTTGACGGAGAGGGCCATGCCAAGATCTGCGATTTCGGTATTGTCGCAGAAGGCATTTTTGGAGGAGCAGAGACAAAAGGACACTGCGGAACATTCACGTACATGGCCCCCGAAATACATCTAAAGCAGGCATACGGTGTTGCCGTGGACTGGTGGTCCTTCGGGGTGATTCTATTCCGCATGCTTAACGGAAGGTTACCATTCTATCATGGTAACTGCAAGAAGGCAGCGTTGGGTTCCATTGTAAACAGAAGCCCTCGGTACGTCAAAGACCTCTCGGAAGACGCTGCAGACATCCTGAAGCATCTTTTGATGAAAGATCCTCAGCATCGCCTCTGGATCACGGGGTTTATTAGGCGGCATCCATTCTTTCAGGACATTAAGTGGGAGGATATAGAGAGCCGCCGTTCAACTCCCCCATACCGGCCAACATCAAATCTAAGCTTGAAGACACTTCAGGAGATTCCATCAGTTTTGTTGAGCACAGAGGACACGTCCTCTTCATCTTCATCTCACTCTTCCTCGTCATCGAGCAGCCAGAGTCTTTCTGGCTTTTCCTTTGTGACTCCAGACTGGATGGCCTGAAGGATGGACTAAGCCCTGGCCAAGCGTATCAAGAGTGTTTCCAAAAAACATCATAAAATCATAATAAATTCGAGAAACACCTACATTTTTTTGTTATTGTTTCCTTCACGTTGTATAACTACAGCTGCCAATGTCCACAGATAACTCTACATAACGATGACCTCACAAGAGAGCTCCTGCTTCTATCACATCATTAACAGATCTCTGACCTTTTTAATTTTGCGAATGGCATTATAATTATGTTTTAATGATATAACGCCATCATAGTCAATAAGGTGGTAAAAATGTTAAATGGCGAGGTTGGTGTCCCCTCTCTACACAACTACACAAATCACTGCCCCACCAGCCCATTTATACAATTTATACAACTCCCCCCTGCCAACAGCCTCTATTGCACAATAACTATATATTCGTAAAAGGCAAAGCGGGCCGGTACATAATGTCTACAAATTTGTTTTGGATCTAGGAGCCCATTTTTTCCCTCCCCAATCATGTTTTTATTTTCCTATATTACCCCCTGGACTGCAGTTAAAGGATATTTACCGGGGCAATATGACATAAAACACACCTTTCTTCAATCCTGCACCACTTTGTACAGTTTTGCAGTTTTGCAGTAACTTCATGATAAAGGGTATTTTACCCCATAAAGACTCAAGCATGTTTAACCAATATTCCTTTTTTGTGTGTTTTAGAGTACCTGCCAAAGACTCAATTATTTCATAGTTTAATATTAAACCATGTTCATGTTATTAAATAGTATTTATTAGCACCAAAATATAAAGAGTAAAAATGTGTCTCTGGACTGTCTGCCTCGGCCAGAATACGTCACGGACCGGCATATAAAGAAAACCCAAAAACAAACTTTTACTGTAATACTAATATTTTTCACAAAATGATGAACAGGAGATTAAAAGAAGTAAGGTCTGAAAATTGGGACTGCAAGAAAAGAGGCAAATCGGTAAAATAATATAAGGCAACAGGATTTATGTTTTTTTTTTTTTACGCAGGACGGGAAACATTTATATGCAGCATTTAAATTCACCAAACATTAACACCCTGGTCATTTTATTTAACAGATACAAAATTTCCCCATCAATAAATTAAAAGAAATACACTTGAGTATTTACATCCATAAAGCAGTAAAGCAGAAGCTCGGAACCCTCATTGTGCCCTCACACTGCAGGTCAGTGAATTATGACATCATACATGTTCACAATAAAGCCGTAGATCGCTCACCTGCCTACTCAGTGTAGTTGGGCGCTCGGCACTGGTAAGCAGCTATTCATAGCAGACTTAAAGTGTTGTTACCAACGACATCAGAGATTGAGGAGATTTAAAAGGGGAACCTTTTAAAAGGAGAGCTATGGAGGACTGCTGTCTACTCCATGGACTGAGGTGGATTGGAAGGAGATGTTGCCCTAGAAAAGTGCGGAAGTTTTTCAAAAGAGTGAAAACAGCTTTCACCAACACTGCTAAAAAGACTGAGGTCCAGAACAAGGAGCACTTGGCCAGTAGAGACCCTGTCCTGAAAAGAAAGAAAGAGAGTAGCAGTACTGATGAAGAAAGAGGAAGAGCGAGGAAGAGGACCAAACGTACTGCTAATAAGAGGGAGGAGAGCAGTCTGTGTCTGAGGGCAAAGCAGACAACAAAACGCCCCAGAACCAGCACAGGCAGCTCCGAACGGAAGAAAAAGCGGTGTAGATCCAACGAGAAAAACATCCAGACTCTGGGGCAGCAGGAGAAAGAAGGAGCGGAGGAACATCTGGAGGAGCGCAGAAGGGGAAAGGTTCCAATGAAAAGACGCAGGAGTATGGTGGAAAGTGGTGTTATTGCGAAACGATATAGGAGCCTTCTCCCCATGTCAGTCTCTGGCTTTCTCTTCCATTCAGTCCTGGGTGAAGGGGGGTTTGGAAAGGTCATGCTGGCTTCTGTACCTAGAAGTGATTCTATGGTAGCGGTCAAAATCATCCGCAAGAAAGCCATAAAGCCCCTGTACTTACTGAAAGAGAGGAGAATCCTGGAGATGGCTCGGGAAAGCCCGTTCCTTTGCCATGGATATGCAGGCTTCCAAACAGAGACCTGCGTGTTATTCATGATGGAGTATATGGCTGGTGGGAGCCTGCAGTCATATATGAAGAGGGTGGGCCGCCTCCCCGAGACTACAGCTGCATTTTATTCAGCTGAAATAATCTGCGGCATCCAGTTCCTCCACGCTCGGGGAGTTATACATCGAGACCTGAAGCCGGACAACATCTTGCTTGACGGAGAGGGCCATGCCAAGATCTGCGATTTCGGTATTGTCGCAGAAGGCATTTTTGGAGGAGCAGAGACAAAAGGACACTGCGGAACATTCACGTACATGGCCCCCGAAATACATCTAAAGCAGGCATACGGTGTTGCCGTGGACTGGTGGTCCTTCGGGGTGATTCTATTCCGCATGCTTAACGGAAGGTTACCATTCTATCATGGTAACTGCAAGAAGGCAGCGTTGGGTTCCATTGTAAACGGAAGCCCTCGGTACGTCAAAGACCTCTCGGAAGACGCTGCAGACATCCTGAAGCATCTTTTGATGAAAGATCCTCAGCATCGCCTCTGGATCACGGGGTTTATTAGGCGGCATCCATTCTTTCAGGACATTAAGTGGGAGGATATAGAGAGCCGCCGTTCAACTCCCCCATACCGGCCAACATCAAATCTAAGCTTGAAGACACTTCAGGAGATTCCATCAGTTTTGTTGAGCACAGAGGACACGTCCTCTTCATCTTCATCTCACTCTTCCTCGTCATCGAGCAGCCAGAGTCTTTCTGGCTTTTCCTTTGTGACTCCAGACTGGATGGCCTGAAGGATGGACTAAGCCCTGGCCAAGCGTATCAAGAGTGTTTCCAAAAAACATCATAAAATCATAATAAATTCGAGAAACACCTACATTTTTTTGTTATTGTTTCCTTCACGTTGTATAACTACAGCTGCCAATGTCCACAGATAACTCTACATAACGATGACCTCACAAGAGAGCTTCTGCTTCTATCACATCATTAACAGATAGTATATAGTGATTTACGGAGACAGGAATGGCCCAAATAAAAGTGAATTTTAAGTAATCCACTTAATGTGGCCCCAAATCTAATTTCATTCATGTGATATCAGACCCTATAATTCTTCATTTCTAAAGGTTTTTGATTTTTCCATAATTAGCAAATTATAGATTTTGAAATTACTGCACATTAGACCAACAGCTTGCACTCGCCAGAGTTAACAGGACTCGTCGTTAGCATTTAGCCTTAATCTCGGCGGGGGCTTCGGTGGTTTTCTTTTCGTCGTATTACTCATTAACACACACGACATATTCTCACAGGCTCCGTTACACGGGGCCGGTGGGGCCGATCACCGCCACAGCTTCTAAAATTAGCCCTCAACCGTAAAAACTCGGGGAAGAAATAATAATCGGATGATGGGCCGCGTGGTTCTATCCATTTTGATACCTCATTGGGGCGGCAAGGAAAGCTTAGAGACCGTGAAGCCACAGATAGGATGAACACATAGTGGGTGGCAAATGAAAAGGGAGTCTGGTGCAAAGGGCTAAAGTAGAGCAATCACCATAGCAACCAAGGGAATGCTCCTGCAATGCACTCCATTTTTAGCATGATGTACACATCCACAGTTAAACCATTAGATGCTGAATAACATAGATAACCTTATGGAGTTCGGCTGCCTGAGCATAATGGGAGTTGTAGCCCCCAGGATTAGTGGTAGAAGCTTGTCATGACCCTGTGCGGATTCGGTGTGTGACACACGCCGGGTGACACGTTGTATTGGTTACGGTTGGTGTCATTAGCCCGCTCCCCCGAGCACACGCCGTGACACGGTAACAAAGCATTATATCTACAAGTGCCTGCCCTCTGCGCCCCCGTCCGGAGCTCGGAGATCCACTCCCGGTTTTCCCGCTCCGGGGTTTCTGCGGGCTCGGGGAGCGCTGTACAAGTAACTCCCAGCTCGTGCGGCAGGGAAGTTGCGGCGGTGGATGAGTGTGGCTCGGGAGGTGCCGAGCGGTGGGTGTGTACGCACTCGGGTGAGTGGCAGCTCCAACCTGAAGAATAGGAGGACCGAGGACAGTCAGCGAGAGGGCCATGCATTCTCGGCGCCTCAGTAAGCGATCGGTGCTGGGCAGCGAGGTGAGCCAATGGGAGCCAGCCTCGGACCCGGAGCCAGCGCCTGTGGCGCAGACGGAGGCAGGAGAATTGGGCGCACATAAGGAACGCCAGAGACCCACCTGCCCCGGAGAGGGGCATCTGGAGTGGCCCCGCAAGGTGGGTCACTGGGGTGCAGCTTGAGTGGGGGAATGCATGCGGACGCAGCGGGACACGCCATGGGAAGCCATGTGGCAGCTCGCTAACATTGTTTTTATCACGGGGCAACAAAGGAGACAAGTTACGGTCCCGGTGCAGGGAGCTGTGACGGACACGTTGTTTCTTTTGCGGTGGATAAACACGAACGCATGTGGGGGGAGGGGTGAGGAGTAGTGCCCGGTGCAGCCGTCGTTGCTCGTCATACAGTATTACTCGTTAATAAAGTTTGGAGAAGCGATGCATGTTTGTCTGTGTCACGCGAGACCGTGTTTTTACAATGTCTGTGTAACCCACGCAGGCTGCGCTCGGAGGGGGGACGAGCCGTTGTAGTGAGTGTTTGTTTTGTGGATCTGCAGCCGAGGGGGGTGTGTCAGGCGCGCGGCAGAACCCACGTGCTGCAGCCCAGCGTGTGCCTCTCACTGACAGCGGAGTGTGGCCCGGACACAAAGGGCTAAAGGCTGCGGGGCAACGGCCGCGCCCACCACAGCCCCTCTGCCTTCCTGCACTCCTGCACCTGGAGGTTTATTGCGAGAGAAACTGCATCATGAATGGAATGGAAGCGCGACATTAGGACCCCCCCCCATACACTTTCACTGCCAAAGCTTTGTGTACAAAGACACTGTGCCTGCTGTCACATAGACTGAACAGCACACACGCACACACCCTAAACAAGGGGGCAAGTAGAAAGTGATGGGCATGCTTTCGCAGTATTAAGCTGCCATTAAGGCTGGCCTTTGGTGTATGGGCAACATAATGATCAGGGCTGCCATTAATAATGATTAAATCCAAAATAAAGAAGCAGAGGCTCAGCACTCAAATGATAAGGTGAGTTTATTTCTTTCTCAAGACCTGTGTGTCGAAACGTTGCCTGCGTGAAATGAACTCACCTTATCATTTGAGTGCTGAGCCTCTGCTTCTTTTTTTGGATTTATATAAGGACTTGGTGGTACCCTGGCTCGTGCACCATCTCACTACTGAGTGCTGCGTTCCAACCTTTCTTTCTGTTTAATAATGATTAGACCCTGGGCAAGCGTTTACCTCTGAATCCATGGTAGGAGCTCCTCTTGCCCCACCTTTCAATCTGTTGACTAAGTGGTAGACTTTTTGCCGGTCCTTTAGTTGTCTCTGCTGCTGCCATCTAGGAAATGCACCCTACTTGTAAGACATTCCACGTATTCTGAACTGCCTTCTTTGCCATGTTTCTTCACCATTGTGTTTTCCCTTTCTTTTTTTCATGAAAAAACAATGGAACGTAGCACTTCCCAGCTGATTTCTGTGACTGTTTGCCTCACACGTAGACAATGCGACATAAATGCAACCGCTGTTATAATGCAGCATCAGCAGGTGAAAACTTGTGGTTCCCATCTGCAGGAACGGTTTTCAACTTTTCACCCAGCTCTACTAGCAAGAGTCTAGCCCACAGAACATCTAGTTCTTTATTATTATTATTATTATTATTATTACTTTCCTTGTTGAGTGAAAGGCATGCCCGGGTCCACACAGTTTGCAGCCTTAACCATCACCTCCATCAGTTGTGCACTAACAGCAAGGAAATCACCCATCCAGAGGAGGGCTATGCCTGGGGGGCAGGTAAAAAAAAAAAGTGTTACCATTGGCCTCTTGCCCCCCCCCATAACAAACATATGCACCCTATCCCTTATCCAGCTACCTCCTTACCTTTTACTACAGGTGTCACAAAACATTGCGTTATTTGACCCCACCTCTTTGAGCGGACCAGCCCTGTTTGATGAATTCTCGGCCATCTTGGTGGTCAGTTGCCCCCAGGGCCACCACGTATTACCATCTAGGGATCTCAGAAAAATATTGTGGTTTTAGTAAGGTGGGGCGACCTGACATACAGGCTTTCTTCTCTTTTATGAAGATCTACTACAGTCTGCTCTGCTCCAATTACTGACCTAATTTATCACGCCAGTGGACAGAAATAAACGTGTAACATTTGTGGAGCATTGTCTTCATGTCTGGGGATAGTGTCCACTCGTGTAATTAATTGAACAGTTAATTCTGCTCCCAAGATATCTGTATGTTATCTGTGATATTTATATCTTGCAGACAGAATGCTTAAGTCATGAACTCAATCCTACCGTGGAACAGAATTTTACTTCAAAGCTACAAATGGCTGCCCAGGTTAAAAAGGGAAACAAAATGGACAAAAAGAGTTCTAGCAGTGGTTTCAATCAAGAACCCGAAATGAAACAAGAGCACAGAAGATCTATCTGTCTGCTAGAGGAAAAACGCAAAGTGGTTTCATCAAACATTGATGTTCCTAGAGCAAGGTAGGTAGATAACGCATGCCATTTCATACCAAACCTGAAGACCTGATTTTTGTTAATGTTCCTACATTACTCACGATATGGCAGCTAAGAAAATAGGAAATGTCTGGGTTCAAATATACAGTAAGGTTAAATATATAATGCCGTTTCAAAGTGCCTAACTGAACAGTCAATGAGATACTGGCGGCCCGAAAATCCACCGACGTGGCATCACAGGTATAAAACACGCATAGTGCTTAGAACATGCTCATGGCCACGTGGGTGCAGAGCTAAGCTGTTGCGTCTTCTGCACGGAGTGGAAATGTCAGAGAAGTTACACCTAGGTCCTGACAGGTAAGGTTATAACACTTAGTGTATTGAACTAGAACATCTACCGTTTTTTTTTTTGTTTTTTTTCATTTTGTTCACGTAGAACATGATGTTTGTGTTTTGCATTTACTTCCTCTCAGGTCTAGTTTCATACAGACACACAACTTTAATTGCGTGCTTCTAACAGGGCTCTCAGACAGCTGAGCATTACTACCGGATGTCTTGGTGTGTATCTGACTTCTTGCACTCTAACTTCATATTGTCCCCACCGCTCAGCCCTCTCTCTGCCTTATCAAAGTTACTCTGGCTCATTCACTCCCATTTACGTGCTTTTACACTCTCATTCTCGTTTACTCTGTCTCTAATGCTCTTTGAATGTCTTCCTTCTCTGCCGACTGCTTCCATGTCTCACAGCCCGGCTCCTTTTCTATCATCTTCTTTATCTTCTTGTTCTTCTCTCCTCTTTCTTCCTCCACATCTCCGTGGACATAACCTCCCATTAACTTCTGCAAATATGGCGGAGCTTCCAGTGATATCCTTTTTGGGGAAGTTCACCGGGAGGTCATGTCTATGGAGACGCAGACAAAGAAAGAAAACTGAAGAGATAAGAACAAGATGATGATGATGATGCCAGTGAAGAAGCAGAGCTGCGAGACATGGAAGCCGAAGCGGTCTGCAAGAAAGTAGGGAGACATTTAGAGAGGGTGAGAAAGTAAATGTGGGCGCCAGACAACGAATTTCATTTCAGAATTTAAAAAGCCCTCGATTTTCGTCCAGAAGGAATGGGCAGGAAACATAATTTGTGGTGCGAAAACAAAGAGCCAAAAATTAACCTGAAAATTTGTTAAAATTGGTTTTGGTCCATTTGCATAAGTCTACTTGGCGTTTATAATTATTATTATCATCATCCTTTAGTTATATAAACAAGTTAATGCCTAAACTATTGAAAAATCAAACTCTTACCTCTCGTTATAACTGCCATAATGTTCACTGCTTATTCATAGGAAATGCTTTTAATCTGTGCTACTCTTGACCACAGCCTTATTCTATTAACCGTTTGGTTTTGGTCTAAAGTGGGGAAAAAAAAAACTATTTGGAATTTTTTTTTTTGTGGTCTGATTCAAATCTTTTTAAATACTTTCCGTCCTCTTCTTTATTTCCAACTCCTCTCTGTTGAGATACCATAATACTCAGCATTAGTTACTATTCTCACTCTCTATGTAAATGTATTCACCCCTTTGGATTTCAACAAATCTATCCCCTCCATTATTCTCTGATCACCAAACTGTTTTATGTTGTGGCTATCAATATGCTTCCCATACCTGCAATTCATAATTTCTGCCACCTGCTGCTGAGTGTCAGGATTGTAGGGAGAATCAGGGGGAGAGCTTCACTTGAGTGAAAGCTGTATACGAGATGGGTAACCCCTCCGATTCTGAGAGTAAAAGTGCTCTTATGGGGGAAAAGTCTCCCACGTAATCGTACCTCCAGATAGGATCCAAGAGAACACACTTTAGTGGGACTGGGCATCGTTTATAAGGCCACTTTAACAGGAGAAAGGGGGTTGACATGCAACATGAAACAAGAACAGATTAACACATAGCACAATGGCAAGGGATTACACCGATGACAATGGCAGACTAATCTCACACAGACGGCAATAGAAATACACAACAGATATAACGGGATTGAAGAGACTAGATGGTGAGTTGTTATTAATACACATGCTAGTGGAAACGAGGGTAAAAACACAAAATGTTACAATTTAACCCCTAATGTAAAGTTGACGTGTCAATAATTTTCACGAAACAACGGTCTTATCCCTGTTACGGATGGCAGACATCGTATTCCAGCGCTCTGTACCAGAAGGGTAGGTGCAGCTCAAGAAGGAGCAAGTGTTAGGGGAGAGGTCTGTGCTGCTCCGCTCTCTACTCTCCGATCCCAAGGGGCAGCTGCTGAGGGCCCCTAATGGAAGCTTCGGCCCAGGCCAGCCGGCCCTTCTGCCTCATGTTAAACATGGAAACACGAAAACATCCCACTGTCGGGATTTTCAAAATCCATAATTTTCTCAGATATGATCAGCAGGATATTACGCCTTTTTATTATCTCATAGCATCTCTAGAACTCTCATCAAAGCGACGTTCCTCTCGATCTTCTAATTTTCTGAAAAATATTGTTGCTATTTGTTAATTGTGAAATTGATGGAGCAGGGGTTGAGAGAATGTTCTGGCAGTGTAAAGATGCAGAGCTGTTCCCAAGACCTGTATGAACGCACCTGAACGCTGGATCCTCCAATAGTAAAACTCCCTGCAGTAGTGAGAAACTAAAACTGATACTGAAATGCTGAATTTGATTCACAAATAATCTCATGATTTTTTTTTTGTTTTAGCAGACTGGTCAAAGCATTGTAGAAAGTCGCTAAGGACTGAAAGAGTCTAACCACGCATTTAATACCCATATATTATATAAACTGATATATTCAGCTAATATATATGTATGAGAAAGCATTATCAAACACTAGCATGTACCAGACAAGCCTTAAGACTGGTTAACAGGTTTGTATAAGCAAATCAATTTAACGATGAACATAATTTTTGGTTCTAAATCGACTTCATACATGGATCCTTCGTGTATCCTATGCTAGACAGTTTTTAAACAAAGCCTGGGACAGAGGTGCAGAAGCCAGACCAGGGACAGCTATTTTGTCCTTAATGTGACTCGTCAGCTATATTTATATTGCGTATAAAATATATACACTACATGGACAAAAGTATTAGGACACCTGACCAATGGCATTGCATCCTAAACGTATGTACCTTCAGCGTACCAAGACAATTTAGGACAATGTAATGCTTCCAACTTTGTGGGAGCAGTTTGGGGGAGGCCTTTTTCCATTCCAGCATGACTGTGCCCTGCACAAAACAAGGTCCATAAAGACATGGTTAGATGAGCTTTGTGTGGAAGAACTCGACCGGCCGCGCAAATCCCTGACCTCAACTGCATCGAACATCTTTGGTATGAACTGGAACGGCGACTGCGAGCCAGGCCTTCCCATCCAACATCAGTGCCTGATCTCACAAATACTCTACTGGGTGAATGGACAGCAATTCCCACAGAAACTCAGTGGAAAGCTTTCACAGAAGAGTGGAAACTGTTATAGCTGCAAAGGGGACCAACTTCATATTAATATCTGTGTATTTAGAATGCACTTTGTCGTCATCAAAGTCCCTGTTGATGTAATGGTCAGGTGTCCCAATAGTTTTGTCCGTATAGTGTATAAATAATATACTCCGATTATATTCAGGTAATGAAATCTATGCTAATTCCTTAGCCAAATAATACATGGAGATATATTTTTTTCTCAATAAGGGTAATTTAAATGCTAATTTACCATTATTATGAATTATGTGCATTCTATATTGGTATTACATTCTTCTGTTCCTGGATGAGCGCATCTTTTTTCACAGTCCAGTCTGTATGAATTGCAACCAAGAAAGAATAAGAGAAATAACCTAAAATTTTCTCTCAAAACACTTGCTGAATTCATGATTACAAATTAATTTTTTTAAAAAAGTAATCAATTTGTAACCAAGGTACTACTTATTTACAAATTTGGTATTGGCATATAAGAATGTTAAAAAGAATGTATATAAATCATGCAAGAAAAAATTGTGTTCGAGTCTTTATTTCTAATTTGGGTAAGAACTAAAATGGATAAGAAAAAGTGACCTTCATAAAATAATACCCAAATTATGATTTTGAAAATAAAATATTTAAAGAATATATTTTTAAAGAACAAAATTGCATTGACCATGATGTTGAAGCAAGAAAAAGCCTCGAAGTTGGGTTTGTTAACGGGATAAAATATATAATGACGTTGCGCCACTAAATAGGTCCTGTTAATTTGTGCTTTTAATGGAGATGCCATTGCTGTAATTCCAAAATATTGGTAGGTGACATCTCAAAACTCTATCCTTTTCAAAGGCAGTTGGGATCTTAAACAATAAATTCTTGTTTGCATACCCCCTTTTGCAGAATCTTGCTTTTTTGTCTTTATATAGGTTCACGTTCATTCACGTTTTACATGCTTTGCACAGAAACTGGATTTTGGATTTGCTACATCGGACCATTTCAAACTAATTTTGGTATCCTCATGCCCAGGGCTATAGGGTCGGACGATTTATATGGCTAGTTCCTGGTAGACCCTGCTTATCCAGGGGTGTGCTAAGGAGGGTGCACCAGGTGAAGGGTTCCCAGGCACCCAGTCATATAGATGGCCCATGGCAGTAGAGTGGTAGCTCGCATGGATACAAGCTACGAAGACAGGGCACCGTGCAAACTGAGGGAAGGGGAGGTAGAGATGTGTTAGCGTGTGTGTGTGCATATTAGTGTATGGTGCATGAGTGCGTCAGTTGTGTTAGGGGTCCTAGGGAAAGAAGGGATATAGTATATGTGTAAATTTGTGTTGTTTGTGTTTTAGTATGTGCGTGTCTTTTAATTAGAGGGTGTGTCACCAAAGAAGTAATGCACCCAAGCATCAATAACCCTAGGCTCAGCCGTGTTAACAAATTCAAAGTCCCTCCTCCCTCTGATGATATACATCATCTAGATACAGTGTGTTGTAAACTATTACTAAAACGGCATTTAAACATAAGCTAAAACAAAATGCTCTTAAATGCCACTGCCGTCGTTGACTATGACTAACACATTAGCCTTTAGCTGAAAATGTTACTCTGTACCGGATATAAGCTCTCACATGAAATTACCATAATACGCTGATGCATTACAGAATGCATAGGCCGCAGTTACACTGCCTCTTCCCAGTGCTGGGTTTGTCTAGAAAGAGAAAAAAGGTTGTTAGTAACACTGTGATAAGTAAGTTTTGCATCATAAGCATGTTTTATGGCTAGCCCCATGTAACCTTCAGTGTTACAGCGTTAATATGTTGGTAGAACCAGCTTTTTATCTGCCAGTTTAAAATATTATCATGCTATTGCCACATACAGGGGATGCGGGACCTCATTATTACGCAAGTGCTTTGAAAAAGCATTCGCCCTCTTCCCAGATTCTTGTATTTTTGCTTATTTGTCAATGTAAATGTCACCCAATTTATTTTAATAAGACAGACACAACACAGCTTTTAATCATTTAAATTATTGAAGTTAAAGAATGTATCAAAACGTATATAACCTGTGTGAAAAAGTAATTGCCCCACTAAACCTAAAAACTGGTTGTGTCACCCTTGGTGTGGAACAAACTGCAGCCAAATGTTTGCGATATCTGGCAATGAGTCTCTTACAACACTGGAGCGATTTTAGCCCACACGTCTTGATTTAATTCAGCCACATTGAAGGGTTTTTGAGCATGAACTGTCTTTGTTAGGTCGGTCGTGCACACCGTCCCAATCAGATTACAGTTGACTAGGTCCCCAAAACCTTTATTTTTCATCTTTTGAGCCATTTAGAGGTGGAAATCCTTCTGTGCCACAATTCATTGCCCTGCTGCTTAACCCAACTGCACTTCAGCTTTAAGTAAAGAAGGATGGCCGGACAAATGCTGTGTTAACTTTACGCCAGATGTAACATGACCCATGTCTTCCAAAAACTTCAGTTCTCATCAGTACACAGGATATTATCCCAAGAGTCTTGGGGGTCATCAAGAGTTTTTTTGGCAAATGTGAGACTAGCCTTTATGTTGTTTTTGGTTCGCCTTGCCATTTTTGCACAGTTTCTTATTACAGAGGTCTGCATTTGTGTTAGTCTGGTTTGTGACCTGGATGAATTTTTTACATGCTTTTGGAAGAACTTTGGTAGGCCGGCCACATCTGGGAAGGTTCACCACTGTTAGTTTTCTCCATTTGTAGATAATAGATCTCACCTATGTTCACTGAAGTTTCAGAGCCTTAGAAGTGGCCTTTGTAACATTCCAGACTGATGGAAGTTAATGACTTTGTGAGACCTTTTAGCCCACTTCAATTTGCAGGAGAGGTTCTATTTAATTGATGTTTAGATTCAACAGGACTGTTAATGTATCTAGTGAAATTGAGCCCAATTATCAATTACATTTGGTTAATTGGTTGATTTTAGTTACTAAGCTGGCAATTACTTTTTTCAAATACATTCACTCTATACATGAAATAATTAAATAAAAACCACTTTGTGTTTACTCGGTTTATCTTTGTCTTTTGTTATTTATAATACTACTTTAAAAATCAGTTTTGTGATCTGGAACAATTACGTGTGACAAATAAGCAAAATCAGAAGAAATCAGGAAGGGGCAAACACTTTTTTACAACACTGTAAATCTCATTAATGAGTTCATTCCTTTCAAAACACATCCCTTTGATATAAGATACTGGTGGCAGAGAATGTGAGATCATGCATAAGGATTACCGTGCTGAACACTCTAACCATGGTCTAGTTTCAGAAGGGTCATTGATTACATGAAAAGTTGTCTGTTTCCTCTGACTCAATAATGAAGCAGTAACACACTTGTAAAGGTGTTGTGAACTGGAACCTGGATAGAAATGCAGGTTTCAGTAACATAGTTTGCAGATCAACCTCAGAAATAACTGTGGGCTGATTGCTTTCCTCCGATGTGCCAGCTTTGGGTTTCCTGCTAGAAGCAGCTTTGAGAGTAGATCTCAGTTAAGACTTGATGTCAGCTCATGGCAGGGGCATAACTAAAAACCAGAGGACCCATGTACAAAAATGGCTCCCCCAACTTCAGCAAACAACATGTCCCACAGTGCCAGCTTTGAATATGATGTCACTTCTTGCATGCTGGATCAGTCAGATACAGCATACAGGCAGAGTTGGGGAGATCATCAGACTGGATGATCTCTACGCTGTATGTGCCTCTAGCTGTGCGTATTACTGGGCACTCAGCTGCTTTAAAGGGGCGGTCAAATGGTTGCATGCGTCGTCCAGGCCCCCTAGAGTGGTGGGCCAGGTCACAGTTACGACCATAATTGTTAAGCCCTTGGCTCATGGTAGCCCACGCGGACCTTATTTCTTCTGCTCTGTTGGTGACTGCATTTTCTGCTATCCTCCAGAGAGCTGGACTATTAACAGACACTGCCTGGCTGCACTACGGCAATATCATGGGATTCCAGTTTATTAGAGAATTGGTGTATGGAACCAGTGATTCATATTTTGCATTTGTAAGATTATACCCCATTGTTCGATCGTAAACCTGTTAAATTAAGTGATGCACTACTAGTTATATCCTAATTACCGAGCGCTGTGGAATATGATGGTGCTATATAAATCATGTGCTCCTAAAGTATTCATCATTCCTCTGCTGAAGGTGGCTGGTTATAGGATGAAATACAGCAATACTACCCATCAAGGGGCAGATAAATAAGTAGTTAGGGAAAAAGTATTGTGAAGTTGCACTTCTGTTCCTGTAAATGTTCTTCCAGAATCAAGTGATTGCCCTCAACCACATATATATACGTTTATGGAGATGTTTTTGTATTGAAAATGAAATGTATTGCTCTCCTTCTTATTGTGTTGCCTCTTGTCAGGTAAGCTTGAATTACTCCTAAATATACTGGTAAATACCGCAATATCTATTCTTCGCTGGGTTTTTTTTTAATATGGTGTAAGCAGAGTTTACACACATGTATCTTAGGTATTGTCGTGCATCATTTCTATGAAACAGACACACACCATGTCACAGGAAACACGGGCTTCTGTAGACAGGAAGTGCCCGTGAACAAACCCTGGTGAAGGGGTGAGGTGGAAAGTTTTATTCTCCGTTACTTTATCTTAATCTGCTGCTTCTCTGTCTCCAATCACACAGGATCTAACATGGCATTAAAAGCCAGTCAGTGGGGAAACAGACAGCTATGTATGGACCCTGACCATCTTTGATGGTATCACCTAATTGTTGCTGGGACAAAAGTACTGCTTTTAGTCATCATGGAGTGTACCTTCAGGTCTCACATATCTTGTGTGACCAGCAAAGTAATATTCTTCCTGTTTGTGTTTAATGGGTGGCTGTTATGTGGTCAATGTCTGACAACCAGAAGTACTGGGTCCGGTGCTTGCATGATAGGGCTGGTATCTCTATTAATGGCAAGACTTACACCTAGACAGGTGTAGCAGTCAAATACGACAGTTTGTTCAGTAACTTTAGTTACACTTGTTTGTTGCTTGTGGAATAATCATTTGGGGTTCTGAAACCGGAATGCCAGTCAGTATCCCAAAATGTTAATGGAAAAGAGACAACTCCTGAAAACTGTCTCTCTCATTGTAAGTAGCAAGACCTAAAATTTGACTAATTGGGATTTTTGTGGCTGTCAATATCAACAACAATCCTCATATTGATGACACCAAGTGATGCTGATGAAGAACCTGAAATCAATCATTTCACATAATTGTAGGTGACAAAGTCTTACTATTCCCGCAACCTCCACTATCATACTTTACCTAGACCTCACCGGCAACTCCAAATCATGGGGCAGAGAGTCCACTTTCGTACACTAGTACATTTGATATAGGGCTCTCCATGATTCCAGTGGATGTTTACATAAGGGTGAAATTATATACACCTTTCCTATGCTGAGTCAGTCTACTTTTTTCCATCTGAACCACCTCCAAAGTATGAACACGATTTTGCTCAGCATGATCCTGTACAGACGTCATGACTATCTAGAGTGGGGGGCACAAAGGTAAAACTGCACCCAGGCACCGCCAACCCTAAGTTCACCCCTGGGGACTGTGCTCCCAAAAAAGATCTGACAGGGCATATGGGGGGCAAAAGTCCCGTGATTGTGTAGCCACTCTGATAATGTGAGAAAACCTTTTTGCCACACCTTGTAGCTTCAGTTGTCTACACGTTAGGTATTATACATGTTTACACAGTTCCCCTGCACACGCCAAAGTTGGCTTTAAATAGCTGCTCATCAACTGTATGTGCTGATGCTGAAGTGATTATCCATGTATATTTAATAATCCATGTACATACTTTTGTTACATTATAAATTTGTAGTCTTCATTGCTGCGTCTTTCTTTTGTTAACTTCGGTGAAAAGAGCATTAGTGATTTATAAATCTAATACATGCACTCGGAAGGTGAGCTGATGATGAGTAATGTGTGTTCCCTGTTTATTTGTACCAGCTGAGGGACAATGAGTACATGCGGTGTGCATTAACATTTTAATCACAACCTGACTTCTTAAGTTCAGACAGTTGTAAAAATTGTCTTGCCCACCAACCATTGGCCAGATGTGCCCGATGGTCAGTCTAGGCCTGAGCAGGGTAAAAACCAGAGGTTCACAGGGAAGAATAAAATTTGGCATATCCAGAAGCAGTAATACCTAAAAATATACAATTGTATCCTCTCCTAATGTTTGGTAATTTTGAACCAGGCATGTTTTGGAATGGCTCCACTTAGCCACCTAAAGTGGTTGTTCCAGATCAGACTTTGGTATATTTAGCACATCTTCCCTGGCCTGGAGAAGTCTTCTCCTTAATCCGGCTCTGCTTCACGCAAAACTATTGTTCTTCTCTGCTATACATCAACTTTGGGCTTTACTCTGCTGAAGTAAGCCAATATCAAAATGTATGGAACAAAATGGCTCTTTAATACGAGAGGTCAGCAGTCACACACTGTACCTTTTACAGCTGAAACCAGTTGAAAATAAACAAAATTAATCCAAACCATGACTTTCATTTCTAGGGCAGCCTGAATAAACAATGGCCGTTTGTTCCAGAAGTTACCTGGCAGGCAAAACTGGCCTCTAGCAACTTTGTTTTTCCTCCTTTACTTGCCATGCAACCTATAACAAGCTAATATTTTGCATTTATAGGCATGATTGTACACCCGTTATGTTTTAATGTAGTTAGTAATAATGTAAACTAATGCCTGGCACAAGGACAGCACCATCATTTAACACTTTCTAAAAGTTCTAGCTGCTGGTTGGGAACTAAATATCGTAGTTAAACAAAATACGTCCAATGAATAATGTTTTGGAGAGCGCTTACTCAGTATAGAGGCCGTACCGATGTAATCTATCCTTAGCACGCAGTTCGATAGCTATTCTTCTCAGCTTCTATACATGGAGCTTCTGAACTGAGAGCCCCTTATAAATTATGTATCAGGCAAATTGAATTATCCAGCTGTGACACAACTCTAGGAGGCTGTTTGGAGTTTTTGTAGAAACAGAGAAACATTTCTAATTCTCTGAACTAATCCAAATATTCAAGAGCAATATTAAAAACGAGCCGGCTATAATACAATGAACGATAATCATGCACTTATATTCCCAAAGTGCAGACTGTCTAGCCAGGTACTGTCTTGTGTAATGATGGTAACCTACTTTAAAGGGACAGAGGTCAATTTCTGGGACTTTTTCTTTAATAACACTTGTGTTGGGGGTGTGGCTAGAGGTATGGAGGGTCTGGTCCAGAGGTGGGAATGGACAGGGCTGCATGCAGGATGGGACTATTTTCCCACCTTACCAGAGAAACCACCTTGGGGCGCTCATCAGCAGAGCATCGAGAGGTGGTCACGTGGAAGCTGCAATGGAGGTCTGTCCTGCTATAACGCTTCTTTGGCCAGTCAGGGGAGATCTCCCATTGTAAGGAGTAACTTCATCGGTAACTCGGGCGACACTTGGGAGGTATTCTCCCACCAGTAATCATATTGATCATATATCGTTGATTGTATCATTCACCTACCACTCTATACTCATTTTGCATGATCCACCCTTTGCTAGTAGTAGAGAACCCCAAACAACATAGTCTATTTTTTATACTTGCTGTAAGCATCGTTTTTATTTGACCTTGTCATATATATATATATCCATAACATTAAAGGCCCCCTTTCTGTGATATATCATGTTTACTGTATTTAGTGCCCACACAGAAGCCACGGTACCTCCATAATGAACCATTTAAAAACAGCCACCAAAATCAAAAGTGTTGTGCATTCAACAGTACCAGGGATGATATTTTCAATGTTGCATTTAGTTCTAAACGTGTTAAATTCCCTTTAAGTTTTCATTTTTTTTTTAAATATTTTTCTTTAAACATTTTATATATTAAACCATTTATGTATTTCTTGAGAGCAATAACAAAGGCATTAAACACAAAAGGGAACATTTCTCTGTTGATTTTCTGATTCTGTTGCTGGGGGGCTTTGGTTGAACCCAGACATTTTGCAATGAAAAGTTTGATGAACCCCCACATATATAGAAAATTACATTATATGAGGTCACATTTGGGGTCCTATGTAAGATAATTCTAAGATATAAATCATCATGTGATAAGGCAGTCATTGTTTTTTTTTCTCAATGTATTCATCATTGCAAGATACAAACATTTGTCTAACTTTACTTCTATTGTTTATTCTTGAGAAAACTACCTTTTTCTCATTTAATGATTCAAAAGTCCCATTTAGAATGCAACACAGTCATAACAATTGATTCTATTTTATTATACTGAAGTTCCTAGAAAGCTCTTATAAGGAAATCAAGATAAGAATTATGATATACATGAAGTTCCTCAAGAATAAAATATCAGCTGGAGAAGATTACCAAACCTTTCAGGCTTTCTTACATTTCTATTATAGATGAATTTCAAAAAGCGACATAACATGAACAGAATATGAATGAAATATACAGTTTCCAATATTAGGTCAAATGCTTAAAGATTCGTATTACTCATGCATCTTCCTTACAGACGTGTATTGGGCCTATATTTTTTCTTTATGTACAGTTAGTGGCTTAAAATGCATTTTTAGACTTTGCTGCTCCATATGACACATAGGGTCACCCTAAAATTAAGGCTACCCCTTATGGATGTGTGAAGCAGCCTGCAGTATGGGGTAATTGAAAGCAAAGTACATACCATCTTTTTTTCGTGAACTACATGTCTACAACAAGGACAGTCAAAATAAAAATAATACATATTTTATTTACTTTTTTGAGGTAATGGCTGTTGGTGAGATAAAATGAGTCTTGTTTTTGGTTTGACTCCCTTAAATGGACACCCCAGCCATCATATGCACATTAATCCATACAATAGCTGAGAGGTCCCTTTAAAGTTTCATGGTATCCCTCTTGCAAATAGGGGAACTAGGGTGCTGAATCCTCCATATTTCCCCCTCCCAGCTATTTGCCATGCGGGAGATTTCCTGACCCCTGATATACCGGGCTGGTCCAATGAGACCCCGCATTCGCATTCACAGAAAGTGAACTGGCTGCTTGAAACAGCTAATCAATGACATGAAACATATTTGGTGATATTCTAGCTTTAACACCTTAATGTTTCCTACGTGGGTGTCCGTATTATGACTTTTGTGCCACAGTGTCGGAAGGTTCAAGGCTATTTCTAATGGCCATAAAATTTACCAAGAGCTGGCTGCTGCTATTATTATAGCTTAAGGATTTGCTGCCTCCCTTTGTACAGCTTGTACTGTACGTATGATTAATTGCAGGCTATTATAATAGTCTATCAACTGCTACAGTGATTATTACGATGTTTTAATTTGTTGCAGCAGGGGGATACCTGGGATGTAGGACCAGAAATCTAGCAATCCCGTATAACTATATTTTAAATGAAAGTTATCGAGCCAGTGTATCAGAACTAACAATTTACCAGCATGGCCAATGAGCACAAGAATGGATCTGTGGACAATGCAAATGTATAAAACATACATTATCAAACCATATGATAAAGGATGCCGAGATCCGAATCCAGCTTACCTTAAGCCAATGAGCCATAAACATTTACCACATAGACTGCACAATGTGGGCAATGAGTTATGGTACATATTACTTATCGTGTAATATAGAGATATGTAGATGGAGAGATCTCTGCATCAAATGGCGCATTTGTCCCATCTGTTCTATTAAAAATCTCACTGAATGCCTAAAACGATTATAAATTCATCAACTTTTAGCAACCCATGGGCCGCAGTATTGTCATGTTCCCCTACCCTCTAGTGGTCAAAATGTAAATTCACCAAATATATTGTTACTTACGGTATGTTACTCACTACGTATGTGCTAACAATGTATTATTTGTACCAGCTATTACATGAGAAGTCATTGTATATTTTTTTTATATACATAATACATTGTTCATTTTCTGAGTATGTCTCCAGCCAGCAAGAAAGCACCGGATGTGTGTTCTTTATTACTATCTATTATAGGCAGTCTGGCCTTCGTTCTATACTAATTATTTAAAATAGTGTATGTGCATATCTGTCGCGTACATTAAAAATAGTGTTGTCTTTCTTCATCTTCTAGGAAATGTGCAGATGAGGTGGATATGGATAAAGTGACAGCTGCCATGGTGCTGACCAGTCTTTCTACAAGCCCCGTGGTTCGCAGCCCTCCTGCTCGACTTACTGGTAAAGGCACCAATTGTTTACATACAGGCTGAGACGGCTTTACCCCCCCGTGTGTCCCAGAACTCCAAGGGGCTGAGAAAATCTCTTGCAAAAGATAAATAAAGATAACACCGGACTATGTATATCTAACAGACTTCAGATTCTTACAGGATTCATTTGATGTTTTTTGGTTTCTGGGCCTAGGTTCAACTGGAGCTCAATGAAATGGAGTAACGCGTCATCTGTATTGGTCTAGCCTGCAAATGAAGGGATCCTTCCTGCTCCAAAATGATATAAAATCATGTTTTTTAATGCTAAACTATAATATAATACATGTTTTTTCCATATGACTTACCTTAAATCCTTAAACTCTAGACCAGATAAAGTTAGTCCAACCTATTAATGTTATACCATTTTCATAAAACCAAGGCAGTGGATTAACTGCTCCTCTTGTCTTGCTCTCAGATATGAATGGTTCCTGGAAGGAGTTAGGGTTCTTTACTTCCAGTAGTAGTGACTATTGGAGTTGGGGTACACCAAGTGACTACTCGAATCCTTCCACACCATCGCCACCACTCTCTGCAGACAGCTTCAAACACTTCCGATCACCTTTTCACCAAGAAGAAACCATCGAGGAAACAGAAACTGGCAGTGTACTTTTTGAGGAGACTATTCCAAGAAAAAGGAAGGTGTGTTTGTTTTTTTATTCACATATTCTATTATTATGATAATTAATCTGAATAAATTGATGCTGCAATGTGTTTCCTCACCCCTCTGCTGTTATTATTAAAAGGAGGAACACCTTTTAACGTGTTAGATGGACTAATACAACTATGGATGTTCTAAGCACGTACCAGCACATAGGTTCTAATGCATATGTGATACATATATAGACCCTAATATGATTCATTTGTGAAATAAGAATAAAATAAATTCATTTGACTCGTGTTAAGGGCGGTTTGCTGCATGTAAGTTTTAGGACTCATAGTTTAAAATAAACAAACAGACCTAACCCGGGATATCCCTGTATTAACCCACCTCTTTTATCCAAAGGAAAAGGCAAATCGCGGCCGCATGTATTTAGTATGTCTGTGGGGGGGGGGTAAATATGTACACGTTTTGTCATGTACAGTGTATAGCTGCCCCGGTTTCAAGCATTCAAACATTTAAGTTGGATATATATTTTGCCAAAATGCTCTGTCCCAGCTAATTACTGCAAAGAATCTACGGGTATTATTGCCATGAAGCGGTTGTGTATTATAGAGCAATGATTCGAGCCCCTGTCCCATGGGAGTCCATATCTCTGCCATGGCATGGGGCACAAACTACTTATTCTACACCAAGTGAAATCAGCTGTTGTACCTCTAGAGGTGGACTTTGTGATTATCTCTTTGTCCTCTATCTATTTCCATATTTTGTATGCGTAGAACTCCATGAAAGTGATGTTTAAATGTCTCTGGAAGAGATGTGGGAAGACTTTGAGCACAGCAGCTGGAATAAAGAAACACATCAGAACTATTCATCTGGGGTAATTCATGTTAACACTAAAGCTTGTGGTGGTCTGGGGGTGTCAGATAAGAATGTTGTGTGTGTGATATATTTGTGGTTTTTGTGTGTTGCATTACAATGGAGCTACATTTCTTTTTTGGAAATTATTACATAGAAGAAGCATGAATAGGACAAAAAAGTTTAAGAAATGGGACATAATATTGAAAAAAAAGAAAACTGGCAAAGTCATATAAAAGGGTGTTTCACTCCGTTACATTTAGTTTTGTGCTGCAGGGCTGAAATGTTGTTTCTTTTCACTTCAGAAGTACCGGAGAATCAGATGATAATGAGGGGGAAGAAGACTTTTATTATACGGAGGTCAGGCTGAACAAGGACTCTTTGGAAGGTCTCAGTAGCCTCCCACCTGTATCACCCTCTTCACCATCACCTCCCTCAACAGCATTTTTCCCAGACGCCGGAAGCTTGGACAATCCAGCCAAAAAAGAGAGTCCACTGATCACACCTCTTAGTAGTTCAGCTCCTGGCACATTTTTACTTCTAACTTCAGACCATGCATATCAGGTAACCGATGGATGGATGGATGGATGGATTAGTTACTTAGTTAAACTAATGTCTTTCAAGAAAATTTGGTAAACATTAGCCTTGGTATGTGTGCCATACACAATAATCCTTCACCAGGGAAGGGATTTTCAATGAGATATTAAGTTAAATAAAGGTAAGAATAAGCCATAACAAATATGTAGAGGTCATTGTATGCCTAATCTGTGTGCTTATATACAGTGTTAAAATTGTAAGTGTGGTCCTGAAATTGGAGTACTTTTTCTAAATATTAAATATGCAAAAGATTTTCAGAGCAGAGTTATGCTGATAGTCGATGTATAAGTAATGCAAAGGGTTAAATTGTGCAACATATTCAAGTGTCTGCATCTTTCAATAGTTCCTCTTGGAAATGCTTTACTAATATAGAACGGAATCATTGCTGGGCTTTGTGCCAGAGAAAGTATCATTTCTCAACTAAGTTAAAATATTCCAAAGGAATTCAGTTGAACCGTTTGCTACAAATGTATGAGTTTTAAGTGCGTTAGCGATTGCCTGTGTTCTTTGCTTTGGTTACACCAGTTGAGAACTAATACGTTTGTATTATTATAGCCCAAAAAACTCCCTTTCAATCATTGCCTGTTCTGCTTTATTTCATTTTTTTTGAAAACTATTTCAGATACAATAAGTGCAGTTCTTATTGTTGCTGGAGATCTCTTGAATTTCACCTCTCTCGCTCAAACTGTCATATAAAAAGTAATATCTCCAAGCTAGTTCTCACAAACTTGTATCCTCTTGGAGATCGGGTGCTGTGATTATGTCATAAGTCACGTATCGGCAAGAAAGTATCAAAATGCATCTTATATTTGCAACAATACTCTAGCTTTATGTACCCTGTGTCTGATGTCAGCTTGGGCCAATACGGCCCTTTAGTGTACAGAGGACACTGAGGAACACCAATGCGTATGTTATATAGGCTAATATATGTTCCCCACTCTTGTGCTTCAAGTACCGAAAACCTGCTTAGCACACATTGCTAGGTTCCCTACTCACTATACAAAAATGACGCCTACAAAAAGGGCCTCCATTCATTTGCTGTTATGATTTCTTCATGTATCAAATTAAGACATTGCCGTGTGTATTTATATTTTTATTTATTAAGCCCCAACAGAAGCACTTAGCACCTTACAGTAGTCATACAGATATTTTGATCGGGGTCCAAGGGCCCTTTCTAAACTATTTTGAACCAGCACGGGGAGACAGGAGCGTATCGGGGTCACGTTACATCACGTGACCCTGCGGTGAAACCGAGGTTGCCCGTGCAGTGTAGCGAGTAGCCAGAGAGGAAGCTGCTGGAGCGGTGAGAGGTAAGCGGGGGCGGGCAGGAGGTGGGATGTATATGTGTTTGTATTAATGTATGTCAGCATGGATGTGTAGCTGTGTGTGTGTGAGCATGGATGTGTATCAGACCTATAGAGCTTACGGTCTGTGTGGGGAACCTACCTAAAAAATAAAGCCAATAAAATACAGAAAAGTCCTAAAGAATGAGAAACATAAACATGTATCATTTCAAGCCCAGGGGCAAAAGGTACTTAATTAGCTGGAGTTCAATTAAGTAACTTGGGAATAACTTTGAACATTTTCAGTTTTTATTTATTCAGTTTTATATGAACCAGCCTCGTTGACCTCCAGGCTACAGCCTTCTTGGTTTTTTTTCTTTCAAAATCATTAGCTAAGTAATATTTTCATTTTGCAGGCTTCTCCCCCGGTAAATATTCCAGGCTCAAAAAAGCTCCATATCAATAATGTCACTTCGTTCGCTGGCAACCCAGTAAGTAAAAAAGCAGAAAATATCATTTGTATATGTTTGTAATGTATATTTGGGTTCGTTTTGCAGCTGCCACTGATATTTCTGTAGCACAGCTATTTACAGATGTCTAAATGTGACATGTGATAGATCATTTCAGTACTGATAGAAGCAAATGTCACTTTGAACTATCAATAGTGTGCAGGAAATGATAAATACAAGCGGAATACTGCTGGGCGGATTTAGGGCGGTTTACAAGATCCCGAATCCAAACACATGCACTGGATGAAAAGCACATCTGCTGCATGGTAATAATGAACTATCCTCTCGGCTTAGTTTGTGAATTAGTAATTATTTGAGGACTCGCGAATGTAATTGATGAATGTAGAGGAGACAATAGTTTTACAATATTTTGATGTTGTACGAGATTTATATTGCAGCTGCAGAGGCTTTGTGTATTAAAATGGCAGTAACTGGAACGAACTTAAAGACGCGACTTCAAGTTCTATTTTAGAGCATTTAGTAAAGTCGTATTCTTATCATAAAAGCGTGAAGGATAAACATGCAGTGCTACCCAAATCTGTGACCGACCTGTTCGCTAGAGCACACCTCGTACACTAGGGTGCCAAAAGTGCGTCTTTATCTATCGGCAGCTGTAGAAAGTGGGAAGATGTTGGTAAAAGAAAGGGATTATATGACCCGTGTATATATATAATGAGACTGATAAGTAAAATCAGGTATTTCTTCCCTTTGCCATTTTAATTTTACTGTAAAGTATGGTTATTGGCGGTTTGTAAAACAACCAAACTCATATAAGGCAATGTTTTGTGGCCACTGACCAGAGACAATTGCTAAACCTTATCATTGGTATTCAGTTCGAACATCTGTGATGCCAATAACCTGCGACACAAGCAACCAACCAACCCAAACTTACTCCTGCAGTAATAACAGACTTTAATCTATGTTATATCCATTATATTTGGTGTTAATTTATAATCGGAAATATGCTGAACATGGAAGTTCATATTGTTGTATCATCAAACCTTGTAGAGCTTTTATCATATTTGTGTCTCACATACGAAGGATCTGTACTAATCCTTACTTAATAAAATACTCCTCTCCGATGTCTCCTTTTCTGATAGAAAAATGTGTACGTTCTTTCAGGTTTCAAGAAACATCTCCACTAGCTACGAGGAGCATAGACAAATTGGACAGACAGGGATCTTATCCCCTACAAGAGCAGGAATGGGAATGAGGTATGTGCGGGTAATTGGATGTATTACACATTTAATAATAAGCATTAGGAGCTCTGTGCATCGACATGCGGAAATCAAGCTGACTTTTGCCCCTATGTGTCTTATGTCCACTAAAATTAATTTATATATGGTAGCTACATAGTGCATTAGTATGGGACCATAGTGCATTAATATGGGACCATAGTGCATTAGTATGGGACCGTTTAGCCACATGGAGATAAATCGGTATTAATTATATTTATTTTATTTATTATAATGACTTTCCACCCTCTTTATGTACACAAAATGAGGTTTTATTCATATATATACGGTTAAGTTCATTAGTGCTAATATCTTGAGGTATTGCTGAAAACTAATATTATCACCCTTTGCCAGCAGAAAGCCTCGCGGGGAACATAAAAAGTGTCGAAAAGTGTATGGAATGGAAAACCGGGATAAATGGTGTACGGCATGCCGCTGGAAGAAAGCCTGCCAAAGGTTTCTCGACTGAGTGTAGACAAAGTTCTAGCGGTGATGTTCACGGCCAGTGAGGGAGATCCATATTTTGTTCCAATCTATGGCACATGGAAAAGATAAAGTAAATGAACTAAAATGTGCGTTTTCCAGGAAACAAATCAGCTCTTGTGGTGAACTTAACACAAAGTACTGGGACCCTCTGCATGTATATATTCTGTTTGGGATCTAAATGACTGTATCTCACATGCGGCTCACAACCTTTGGTCTGCCGGATGATCATTGATTGAAGAAGTCGCTAGCTTCCTACTTTTGCTTCAAGAAGACATTGCAGAGGCCTGAGTTATTAACCTGAAATTACTTCTTCCTAGAGGTGTTGGACAATTTTCAACGTCACTAAACACCGACAGATAAAGACTGTCTTATGAAGCTTGTAAGAGAATGAGATCAGTTTCAGGGCAGCACGTGACCCAGAAGGGTAAAGAAGATATGTTTTCAGTATCAAGGCAAGCGGAAGAGCTGGACAAAGGTTTCTTCCTGTAAATATTTTTTGTGGAAGTTGACTTCTTTCTTCTGGAATATGGACTTTTTCTGTGCTTCCACAAGTCTGCGTTTTATACTGAGAATTTAGCTTGCGTGATAGCTCGATCAGCATGCGTAGAACACTCGTAGGTAGATCCCAACGTACACTAGATAACTATGGGCATGGTGTTTGGTAGGAAGTAATATCCATAGCTCGTTAGTTTTTGGAGTGTCAGGTCACAAAACAATTGCAAGCAATCATTCACTAGAGCAATGAGACCTCATCATTATCCGCTAATAACATGGAAACGTGAAATCAGGTATCTATTCGATCATTCAAAACTTCACTATGATTTACGAAGGGGGAAACCTAGTGACCTCCTGCAGTAAGGGCTTACTTATGCTTCCCAAATGTATAATGTAGGAATCGACGATTTATTTATGCATTATACAGGGCCAAATCTGTTCTTTTTATAGGAAAGTTTTCACTGTAACCTGCAAACAGTAGCGAATCCATCTCATAGTACATGATGGAATACGGGGACAAAGGGTGTTACCATGCTATAATGGTATATAGATATATGTATTATACAGGTTTTTGGGGAAGTTAATAGGTCTTCACTTACTGATACTGGCTAGGATATTGTATTTATTGTTTTTACGTAAATATATTGTGTATTTATAATGCATTTTATCAATCCTATTCCCTTCAAAGTGGCAACAAACATCATAGCATTGCATGGAATGTACTCTTCTTCAACATTTTACTAATTTTTGTATAAAAATAAAAAAGGATATGATCAAAAAAAAAATCTTGGACTGAGAAATGAGGTAAGGGTGAATATCGAGTAGGGATTTTGGGACGTTAGATGCAAATGAATAAGAAGGCAAGAAGGATTAAGGAGTGGAGAGTTACTACCACCCAGGTTCATAAAAAAGTTGGGGCTTTGTCAGGAAACTGAAGGCATCTAGTTAAAAACCAGAAAGTTTCCCGGAAATGGCCCGGAAGCCGAGTATTACAGGTCTGAGCACCCTTTGGCACCTAATACATCAATCTGTAGAGACAGAGGCACGGTATCACACCTGCAATATAACTGATATCAGATATATTATAGACTGTCTCGTTATTATAGAAAATACAGCCAATAGGTATTATTAGACATAAAAGTCAAATTGTACATACCTGTGCGCCAGCCCCCCATATCCTTTTAGAACATAGCATATGTACTGTATGTGTTTGCCAAAGTACAGTATATCCGTAGATTCTCTCTGAAATGCTCCAGAAATATAATCATTCTATTAAGTTATTATTACCCATTGTTATTACATTCTGATAGATGTTACTTAGAAGTATACTTTTTGAAATGTTTTTTCTACATTTTGTTGTAATAAACCTATATGCGTGTGTAATCGTTTTCATTGCATTGTGTTTTGTGCTGTGGAATTTGCCAGTTCGACCCTTTTCCACACGGGAGATCAAGCCGTCTTATATCAGCCTGGAGTCTCTCTCATCGGTAGGAGCCGGTAGCGCTATATAAGAAACATGTAAATAAAGTGATAAGATTACAATAAATATATGAAGCACAGGGATGCCTCCATGACATTGTAAGAGCTGCCGTCTGCTTACAAGAGAGGTTCCTGAGATCTATAAAGACTCCAACTCCACTCTGCACCAATGTCTTGTACCTTCCCACTAAAATATAAAAAATAAAACAACTTCACTGTTACCAAACCCAAAAGTTTAACAAATAAAAAAATCTAGTGTGGTACGGGTACGTAACGGAGCGTTTTGGTTCCCATAACATAAAAATCTATGCATTTGAGCCATTACTGTAGTTTTTATTCTCTTATTATTATTGTACAAATGTTGCCTTACAAGAAAAAGGTAGTCAGTGTACTCAGGCGCAGTGTTGAATTAGTTCTGTGGATACATTTGAAGTGCAAACCCCTTAGTGCTCATTGCCCCTTTCTCAATGAACAGAAACGGTTACAAATTAGGAACGGGGCATTCTACATCACACTGGTCAACATGTGAAATGGAAAAATGTTAATGTGGTCACTTCATCCCACATCATTACACTAATGGTTGTACCACGTTGACTCTAATGAGCTTCTGCTGTAGCAACAACCTGCAAAAATAATCAAAGTGGTTTAGATGTGAAATTAGAGCACCATATGCTGTGATTATGAGATATGCTCCATAAACGTGCACATACATCTGAAAAGTTAACATGGTTTGAGGGATTTGTGCCCTGTAAGTAGAAGTATTTCTATTATTTTAGCAAGCCATGTTCATTTTCAATTAAAGGCTGGATTTCGGACATGTCATTGAATCACGACCATGGTAGTGACAGTACCGTAGCACTTTTTTAATAGGAAGAAATGCATGTAGCAGATCTACTGACGCCCCTTTGTGATTTGAACCAAATCCGCCTGTGGGGGTCGATGTGTTTATATATCAATGATATCATTAAAGAGCTTTGCCATCTGTTACATCAACATAGAAAATTAAAAATACTCCTCGGGTGTCATTTCCTGATTGAAAAAAAAAGAGAATTTGGTACCAGAAAACAGGTTTAAGTGGAGAAGCACTGTTTAAGCATTGGGGAATTGGCCCTATTCCAGTTTAATCAGAACGCTCTTGGCAAGGTGATTAATGCCACAAAATACAAATAAAACATATAAAATAAAGGACGGCATTTCATCGCAATCTGCTAACGAAATTGATATTTACACCCTTCTATAGATTGGCAGCACCATGGCGTTTTTGGTTCACCTACCATAACCAACCATCCATGCAGCCAAACAGAAACCTTATTCTATCATCACAATATCATTCTTGCCATCCCTCACACCTTGATGAGCTTCTGTGGAGGAAATCAGGTTTACCTGATGACTGCATACAATACAAATCATTGAATCAAGACCATGACTGTTCCCCTTATCTACCACTCCTTCAGTGAACCAATACCTTTATATGTTACCTTTAAGAATGTGACCTTCCACTTTAGACTATGTACCCTTATCACAACATTTCTTATTGTTTAACCCCTTTATAGCGGGGATATTCTCTTGAAGATTTGTGAATACTGGAACATGGAAACTACAAACCTGTAATGCCCCCTTGTGGACTGTAGTTGTATTACAACGAAGATGGAGCAGTCTGAGTTCTACAACAGAGAAACATTAGGGGAGGAAAGAGGGCCAACGGGATTTGGGGGGATGTTAACGGCCAGGACATTACTATATGACATCATATTTCTCTTCAGTGTAATGCCAGGCATTTAAATTACATTAACAATAACGACTGTTTATCGCAACACGTATCAACCTTAAACACCGGTTAAGCAGGTAGGATTGTCAGATGGATTTGATGAAAAGACTGGGCATCAATGATAAGGGTTTTCAGATGCAGCGTACGAGCCACCATTGTAATGGCCTAAGAGGCTTTTTACCCAGGATATTGTCTGCATCCAAATACTAGAGTATCGAAAGCTGGAGGCGCCCAAACACCTCCCATCGCCTCTAAGGGTAACAATCTCTTGTGTCGCATTACACTGCTGGAAGCACGGTGAGCCAATGGCAGCAATCAAGGGCGTCTTCCGCCCACTTCTAAAATGGCTGCTATGGCTCATAGCCCTGCCCACACACTAGTGTAAGATGGCTAGTGTGCTGTGTACCGTTTCCATGGCGATGGCTGAGGTTTATAGGGTTTCGTTTGTGTTCTTGTAACCCGGTGCAGAGAGCCTAGGCCGGCATGTCTGGTGAGTGAGGCAGCCATGGCCTGGGAATACAGGGCGGTCTATGCAAACACTTAGGGTTTAGTGCAGTGACGGGGACACTGGGCAGTGAAGGCTGTGAAGGCTGTGATGGCAATTAGGGCAGTGAAGGGTGTGATGTCAGTGGGGGCTGTGAGGGTAGTGAAGGGCCGTGAGGGCTTAAGGGCAGTGGAGGCAGTGAAGGGTGTGAGGGCGGTGAAGGCAGTGTCTATAGTGGCACCTTGATAGTCACACAACAGACATTCAGACCATTAAATAGTAGTACACACAAATCTGTGCTGGGGCGGGGGGGGGGGATTGTATGGATATCAGGATGAGGATTCTACACCCAGTATGTGCTTTTATATCTATAGATATACAGATTTATAGATATATGGTATAATATACCATGTAACTAGATAAAGCATCTTAGAGCCCCCCATGCCAAGTTGTTAGGTCTTTAGCAGGACAGCCTCTGTGGGAATCTATCCTGCTCGTGTTCTACGGCTCTGAAAGTCACAATCATGTAATATAATAAATATAATAATATATAAAAGAAGAAATGTTTTTACGGATTATAAATAAATACAAATAAAATCCAGCATGTATTATGAAGTCATTTCCTGCCCACCTCAATCGACAGCCTGTAGAACATGGGTGCTTCTTTGGCCTTTGTCAAATGTTGGAAGGTAAGACCATGGACTCCCCATTAGAGGATGGACAGGCAGGGCATGGATCTCGATGTTACATCGAATTTAATAAAATTACTGATTTATGTAGAATCAGATATGTTATTTATGAGAGGTAGCATTATTCAGCAACAATCACTTTCACAAGCCTAGTCATGGACGCTGGCAGCTCCAGCTAAAACAGTGGGCAAGTGGGCTCGACATCGCTCCAGCAGCGGATCAGGGGCTGCAGCGTGCGGTCGCTGGCTTGATATGGCCGTGGGCAGAAAAAGGTAATGTGTGGCCTGTCATAAACAGCGGTCAGCCATTGGCATATGGTGCCAGCGCCTCCTGTCCGGCCCTGAACACTGGTGTGTAGGTATTGAATATACAGGGTATTTTTATCTAACGTGGTTTCCTTGATCACTGCTGTTCCAGAACCACAGAAATCCCACGGCAAAGGTCTGAAAAGCAGATCAGAGGCATCAGCTTTTAGGTGAGTGTTATGTTTGAGTCCCTATTGTTGTCACGTTATAATTATTTATTGTTTTATATAGCGCCATCGTGTTCCGCAGCGCTGTACAATAGGTTATTGTGAGTGAGGGTTGGCTCGAACATTATACTAGGCGAATTGCATGTGCAGGTTGCTTCTTATAAGACATTAAATTCGGCATTTCTGGGCAACAATAGTATTATAGTAATATTTACAATTGCATCCTTGTCTTGTGGCTCAAAATGTTTAAATGAGAGCAGCATTGGGGCTACCCCCCCCCCGTTTAGCCAAAAGTCTAATCCATAAAGAGCGATGACCATCGTATGAGACAAATGCCCCGATGAGGGCATGTGAGAGACCCTGTGAACACATCCTACTACTACTACTACCGCTAGTTCTAATCCCACACGTGTGAATCTGCATTTATATGTATAGAGAAATGTCCAGCTGCACTGCATGAGACATTGTCAGAGACAATCTGATCTCCCTGCGCTTATTTTCAGAAACATGGATCCGTTTGCATTAATTGAAACAGAGTATATAAAAAATCTTCGCAAACAAGTCGAACTTCTGGAACTGGAGACAACATTTTTATATCCTTTACCAAGGAATGGCACGGGTCTGGGTGCTTCGGAGTAACTGACTTATGCTTCCCAATCAGTGTTTGCTATTTTCTTACCGAGCATTATTAATCTGTATATCAGCAATGTACTTGTACATTATTGTGTATCGAGTACAACATTACCTAGGAGTCTGAAGTCTGCTTATGTGATACATATGAAGATATCTGAATGGATTCGTGAGTAGAAAGAGATTACATTTCAAAGCCCAAATTCAGACACATCTCCTGCAGAATACCCTTTTAATCTATATACCTATATATCTATATCGTAACAGCTCTATGGAATCAGCTCGTGCTCTATAAATACATTTTATGTAGTCTTACAGTAGCCATCAATGTTATTCTGCCCACCCTGTCTGTAGTAGCCCATGTCTGGTCTGTCTAAAAGATTCTGAGTAATGGTGATGGGAACATGGGTGTAATGCCACAACAGCTGGTTGGGGTCCGTCTTTATGGTCTCTAGAGCCATGCCTCTACTTTTTAATGGGGAAATCTGATCTTTTTTTGGGCACTAAATTATTAAACGTCCTGAGCTGTTGCATGAGAAAGTAACATTTGGTTTTAGCCATGACACAAACCTATCGCTTAATGAGTAGTTGGTCCAAATAGGATTTCCAAGTGACAAACTTAAAAAAATGGATGTATGAATAAAATATAGCTTGTCGACGAACTGTTGACGTTTGTTTTGTACAAGAGAAAATGAAGTCCTGTTTTATCATACCTCTCATCTGCAGTCGGAATATCCTTCCAATGCACGACACTTTGGAGAGCGTTGTACGTCAGTACACCCTTCTTCATCCAGTCATCTGAGTTTGAATTAAAGGTGTTAACTGTTCAAATGTGATGAAGTCAAGTGACATGGAAGACAGGCAATGGAAAACTTGACTCTTCGCCTAAACCCCTTTATTTTAATGCATAGGAGTATACTGTCAGCTGTCAAAATGATATCGGTTGACATTTATGGTTGGCGCCCATGTGTGCAGCCACCAGTGTCCAATGTCTCAATAGAACATGATGGTATCTTTATTATCTCACCATCAATTAACCAGTTATTGCCAGCAGGTCTTGGTCTCGACAGCCTGTCTACTGGAACATTTCTAACGTGCTGTATAAACGCCTCCTTGTCACCGTATAATGGTATTCCAGTCTTTCTGCGCTCGTCACGATAGATTAAAACCTCATTATTATCAACTGTATGAATCAATACTAAATAAAATATTAATCGTCCTTAACTAAACAATGGCACAAGAAACCAGGCACGAAAAGCCGCAAGCACTCAGCCAAAACTGACCTTGGAAGGGGAACAGATGATAACTGAAATGAAAGTGGGTATTATTTCAACGAAAGATTGTTTGTTATGGTATTATCTATTGTGCAGTTGTTAATTTGAGTCATGGATGTAAAAGAGTGAGACATTGTTGGATACGTTGACATACAGTGTATTTTAGAACTGTTTGCAGATTAAAATAAGCAAGATATATGTATGAAGAAGCCACCTAATATATATACAATGGGGATCTGAATGATTAGTTCTGCCCCTCCTTTCTTCCTTGTGGTTATAATTCCTGATTCCTGTTGATTGGTTTAGTCAGCCCTTAAGAAAGGTGGGAGAGGATCTGAGTTCAGGTAATAATGGCTCTGCCACCGGCTACCACTGATCTCAGCTCAGATTTAAACTGTTCGCTGCCCTGCAGACTTACCGGTACATCCGTATAAGGGGAGGCAAGATGGCCCTTGGGACGTATCAGTATGTCATAGTTTTTTCACAACACTGGGTACACCGCTACTGTATGAACTCCCAGTCGCCCGATCGGGTGTACCCGTATCGGATATCGGTACCCAACGGAAGGTCACGGGAGGAAAAATCTCTGGTATCTCCCCTTGCTGGCTGATCACACACATTAGGATCATAGAGCCATGCTTGATAATTACAGTGTGATGGGAGAGATTGAGAAACAAAGATTTAATATATATAAAAACAAATTGAAATATATAACCAAGCTAAATAAACAAACTATATTGGGATCTCTATCGATGTTGCAGTTAAAAAATAAACAGAAAAAAGAAAAATAATAAAAAAATATATGTTTAAGAAATTGCCCTGAAATCCTTTTGCTCTTGTACTACAAGTAAACATGTATAACAAAAAAACTACATTTCCCCCAAACCCCTTCAACCTGTAGTATTTTTCTATTATTTTCTGTATATTTTATAAAATCAATCCAGAGTTTTTTGAGCAGTAGATGAAAGCCTTAATACACGTAACTGCAATATCGAGAAAACGTCGACCGGTGACGCAGGTCTTTTTGTTGCTGTCCATGGTACTTAGCACTTCACATGGAATCACACAATTATAAGGCTGATAAGAGTTATTCGGCCCATCCGGAATGTCCATTTTCCTGCCAAAAAACTTCAAAGGTGATTTGGTTCATTGTGTTGCCTTCAGGAGAGACTTATCTCATGTGTGTTTTAATTCCATCACTTTATTTACTATAACAATCTCTGTAACAATAAGTGTATTTCTGCAATGAACATACACACTTACTGTCTATTCAGGAACCAATAAAATATTCTTCCAAGGGAAATTCGCTCCAATATATTCAACTGCAAATCCCTCTTTCCTCTTCTCTCTTTCCTCTCCTCTCTTTCCTGTGTTTCAGAGCTTCCTATAGCTTGCCCATTTCATTTCAATCAATGCATTTATAGTAAATGTTTGCTTTACAATATATATTCTAATATTTTGTATAGTCCACATAGTCACCATAACTCATGGAAGCCTGTAAATATATGGAATTCATGTTTAAGCCAAGGGTACAGTTTTAACTTTTTTTCCGTATGTGGCTTATATATGTTCGGGGTAGATGTAGAAAAATCCAAGCTATAGTACGATTATCAATAAGGGGGAACAAATATATTATTTGAAATAATAATGTAATTTGAGTTATTTCCATGACAGTTCCCCTTTTAAATGTAGTGTGTCTTGCAGTCTTGTGAACTGGAAGCAACCAAACAACTTGAAAGGATATTATTAATCTCTTCTAAACTTTCAGGAGTTGCAGTCTCGGATAAGCAGCGTACAGATGGATCTGGCGATGAAAGAAGCCTCAATCAATGCCGTGAAAGAAGAGACGGAGTCTCTGCGCAGACACCTGCGAGATGTGTCAGGTAATGAGATCGTACAGACTGGAGAAAGCCAGCCTGCCATAAACATCAAGGAAGCAATTTGCCTCGGCCAGAGGATACAGCTCTATCTTTAAATAATAAACACAGCGTTTAGCAGGAAATATATTTGTGTGGATTTAAATATATCTTTATTATAATCTAATAGTTTAAAGATTTCTCAATTTATTTAAAACTGATCATGAAAAATATAGATTTTCAGTATCAGTATGCTAATATTTTAGTACATTGCTTCATTATTAACAGTTTCTGCTCAGCATCGCAAGTTGGCCACATAGGAGCTACAATTGGGGTCTATGAGGCAACAGCATAGACCTCCATTGATTTTACAGCTCCCTTAGCAGGTCAGGGAAGATCTCCCCTACTGGCCCATGATCCCCACTGCCCACTAAATTGGGGCGCTTGGGAGGTGTGGTGTATGTATGTGGAGTGAGTGGAGCACACTGGCAGCGGGTATTCTGTCTGTGGACAGCTCTTGTGGGGTGTTCCTATAAAAAGTGGTCCAAGGAAGGAAGAACGGCTAACCGGTGACAGGGCCATGGGCAGCCAAGGCTCCTCCATTCTTCGCCCCCCATGTGTGCTGAATGTGCCACTACTGCTGCTTGATTCACAGATTCCAAAATGCAAGAGAAGCAAATCCTAGTGGAGGATGTCACCCAGCTGAAGAAGCTTGCAGATGTATCGACTCAAGATATTGCCCACAAAGAGGAAGAACGAAAGAATATCAATCGTGAACTACACAACACCATCCAAAGAGTGAAGGAGAAGCACAGGGAGAGCGCCCTCCTGCAAACCCAGGTCCGTTGGGCTGTCTTTCTTTAACTTAACGGTCAATAGCAGTGTTAACCATTCACTATTCATTAATAATTCACATAACAGTTATGTGAGACCAGGTTTACACTCATTCTAGATAAGATTGACTAGATTGTAAGCTCACAAGAGCAGGGCTTCCTTCTCCTTTTGTTCCAGTTTGTTATTGTGTGTGAATTTAAATTCATCCTACCGACTTGTAAAGCGCCACGGAATCTGCTGGCGCTATATAAATAAATGCGTTTTAATTCTTAGTCATTCAAACAGAAATCGAGGTAATGGTAGAAATGCTGCACTCCCAACATCCATCAGTAGATGGCAGCACTCAGCAGAACAGGAATATTGTCATAGATGAGTTACCTAGAACCTCTGAGACATCCTTTCAAATAAGCCCAGAAAAAAGTGGAGACTGCACAGTTTGAGAGTTAATTACTCTTAATACTTTTATTTAGTATATATATATATATATATGTATATTACATATTTCTAATTGTCCAGTGACCTAATATCGCTGCTACGTCATAATAAACAACATACCTTGTCCAGTGTGTGCAACATTTTATATTTAGCTTCAGGAGCAAATAAAGCAGCATGAACGTGCAGAAGCCCAACTTGTAGAAAAGAGGTCAGATTTCCTAAGGATGCAGACAGCCTTACATCAGCTCGAAGAACAATACCTAACAACGAGTCAGTCCGTCCACGAGCAGATCGCCTCTGAGCTCCGGTACGTGCACAATCACCCGGAGATGCTCTATGTCATAATTTAATACATTTTCTTATTTTTCTTAATTTGCTTCCTTGCAGAAAAGAAGCAGAAAAACTAAGATATCAGCTGAGAGAAAAGCAGATGTCTGCAGATGAAGATAAATATTTAAGAAACAAAATGGCAGAAGACTGTGCCCGTCTCACCAAAGAGAATGGTGTCTTGCAGTCCCGTGTACTGGAAGCAACCAAACAACTTGAAAGGGTATTATTAATCTCATCTAAACTTTTTTTTCATTTGTGTTGAATATATATACTGAGAATATACATATATATATATATATATATATATATATATATATATATATATATATATATATATATATAGTAACCAGTACACTCCTCTGGTAGACAAGAGACTGTTCACTTACATTTAGACATTCCAGCGTATATGCGTTTAATGTACGAGTGTCACCTTCAAATTACCATTTTTTCCCCCTTTTAAAGACTTATCAGACCCAATTGCATTTTCTCAATACACCCCCGAGCTATTTGCTTTGCAGGAGCGACATCTGGGGTTTCCCTTTAAATAGTAACGCGGTCAGAAAATTCCTAACCAGTACATAGTGCAGAGCTAGTAATCCTATAAAGATAAACAAAGATAATAGTCCTTAAGGCTCTTCAGCCCTCCAAAATAATTCAAAGCATCGCTGTATATTAGTCATGGCTAGAAAAACAATTACAAAATACAGCACGGTCCCGCAAAAATAAATATGGATCATAGATTTCATTCTCTTGTATTAGGCCAGCTAGCTTAAAGATACAAAATATTTTATCTCCCAAGTACATCCACGTAATTAGTAAAAAAAAGTATAGTTAAAATTATTTATTGGTATCATTTTAACTATACTGTTTTCTCAACGGCTAACACGGTACAAACCCTTTTGTAATTAGTAAAAGAAAAAATTTTGTATACAAAAAACCCCCTTAATTACCGTACTATAGATGGGAATCCCCAGACACCCTTTATCTGATGCTCCAGAGTAAAGCACTTTCTGCCCTGCTATAGCACAATAGATTGTTCTGCCTTTTGTGTACGTTCCCATTCTCACGCCCCTGGTTTATTTATGTTGTTTTGGGCAGTGCCAGTAATCGAGCTGGATGAGCTATACAAGTGCTAACCACCCCGCGGATCGCCCGACTGACGGTGTCTGTTATTGCAACAAGTGTGTTGTCTTTACCCCGGAGTCCGAGCGCACCGCCTGTCTCCTAGTCAATGTGCCATTGTACGCGTCTCTTTGTAGCGGCACATGCTTCCTACAATGATGGCTTAACGCTCCCTTCCAAGGATAAACAGAGAGGGGGATTTATAGATAAATTAAGTCCCAATATTGTATGTTGTCAGATTTAATGCTATTGTTAATTTTCTCTCTCCATGATCAGAGCTCTACGGAATATGCCGGTGCTCTATTATAAGATGTAAGAGGCTTAACACTGATGCACATAAAAAAAATCATTTTAAACTTAAAGGAGCCAGCAAGAAGCAAACGTTCCCCTCAAACATGTAAAGTTTTATACAAATGATATCATTTTATAATGAGAATGATAATTATTAATTTATATAGCGACAACATATTCCACAGCGCTGTACAGCTGGAATTTCCCCTGGTACGTAATGTAAGGGTGTCTTAAGAATGGGATTGGTATTTCACTAATATTTATCTATTTATTTAAGATTTGTTGGTTTAATGTTGGTTTGCTGGTGATGTTTCTTTGCCCTTTTCTGATCCAAAGCATCAACACTGAGCCAAAAAAAATACATACAAAAATAAAGAGAACCCATAAACACCTAGAAAAACTTCTGGGAGTGGGATAGAAATCTTGCCTCCGTCGCCCGGTGGAGGTGTTAATTAACGGAGGTAAAATGAGGACCTGGTGGAATCAGCCATTATAATGCAAGCCGGCCTGTAACCGGATAGCTGCGTCCTCAGAGACCGGTAATTATATCTATACTGAACTGGTGAATCATAATTGGCACCTGCGAGGAGACACCTGGCGGTGAGCTGCTAACAGGCTCCTCAAATTGTATCTATGATAAGCGCTGCGTAAATTGTGGGCGCTATATAAATAAAAGATAATAATAATAATAATAATAATGATGGTCCGATATCCTTTATATGATTCCAACAATTTTAACAAATAATTGTTTTTATGAAAGGGGGTTAATGTTGAAAAGATGGGAAGTTTTGATGGCTGACATTGCCATCAGGGTTGTGTTCGGTTCTAATACTCTGACACGTTTCACATGGCACAACATGCTACATGTATCACGTATGTGCCGGCGGTTCTGGGTTATGTATAACATCTATACATATTTACCCCGAAGGAGCAGCAGCTTAGAGAAGATGAAAGTATAAAACGTACAAAAAGGATTTCTGAACTGACAGCTGGGAAGGAAAAAGAGAGGCAGCTGGAACTGATGCTTTCACACCTGAAACGACTGGTACAAGATGAAAAGGAGAAAGTGTCTGCAGCACAGGACCAGGTAGAACATGTTATAATCACGTTATAATCATGTTAAATACAGTTGTGTGAAAAAGAAAGTACACCCTGAAGTCTATGGTTTTACATATGAGGACATAATAACAATCATCTTTTTAACCCCTTAAGGGGTGGTCCGAAAACCCATTGAAAACATTGCATGTACGGGCTTTTTCATTAAGGGGTTAAAGAAAAATAAGTAATTACAACCTCAGATGAACAATGACACATGACATATTACACTGTGTCATGATTTATTAAAAATAATAAAGCCAAAATGGAGAAGCCATTTTTAGACCTGCTATGGAACATATGATTGTTATGTCTTGATATGTAAAACCACAGACAGTGTACTGCTCTGCAAAAAAAGGACATGGCTAGATCAGTCATTAATTGATAGTGTAGGAAAGAGCTTATTTTAACCATCAATTAGTCCAAAAAGATAAATTGATCTAAGGGAATACTGTATCTTCCCACTGAATATTACTCTGTGATCCCTTTGGTAATATGATTAAAAATATACAGTTATTTGTATCACGATTGTGCAGTGATGTCTTGGAGAACATGTCAAGAGATCACACCCATAACTTTCCTTTATTTTAATGATCGTTTGTTATAAATGTATATTATTAATGATGCCGGTTCGTAGACATGTTTGGGACCATGCTCAGTATGGCTGACATCATAGATGCAGTAGGCTTGACCTGTGCCAACTCAGCATGAACAAATGACGGGTTTGTGACATGGGACGCATATCGAGGTATCGGGCTACAGTGTCTTCCAGCTGCTGTTAGATTAAAACACTTGTTATGCTCTAGAGATAATTACCGTATTGATCTGGACATTGCCTACCCATGATCATTGGCACCACAATCATCAAAAACTTGAAACAGAAAATTTTGTAATATTTCGATTTCAAGCCACGTTAGTTTGGTGAAACACAGAGGCTTTTCTGAAAGCCAGTACTGGATTTGGTAAGAAAGGGACTTGTAGGCTGGAAACCAAGTGACAGATGGGAGGCCATAAGACTGACAACTGAGAAGATATGATAAGATTTAAGGAGCTAAGGGGGTTAGCATGGGGGGGAGAGCAGGGCTCTCTCCCCCTAATGTATCGGTTTGTCTTAGTCTGTCAATTCTCGTCTTGTCAGACCCCTTGAATATATGTATTGTATTAAGTGCTGCGTAGACTGTTGGCGCTATATAAATAAAAGATAATAATAATAATAAAATGATGTAAATAGGGATATAATAAAAAGCATGGGTGGTGGGAATGGTCAGGGTGATGTAATAAAGCTGTGGTGAAAATATGATAAAGAATACTGTATAAAAGATCACAAAATAGGTTCATTACAGAGCAGATGGGAATTAGTATTTTGAGCCCACCATATTATTTGCAAATATACAAACGGTAAAACAAAGGTATAACTGTACGATGATTTTCATACATCAAACGCCATGAATATGGAAACATATATTTTCAAAATTGGTCCTATCACCGAAGTAATTTCATTGATCTCTGTAAGAAGACCACTTATTCACTTTTAACCCCCAATGAATACAGTAAAGTGTAACATTTTATTTCTGGGCCTGGATAACTAAGCATGTCCGTGCTTTTATGTTCTGTTGCTATATAAGTGAAAATAGAGGGATTTTGATTTGGTGCAGTGAAGCCTACATATGCTGATTTATTCTGGATAATGAATTTACAATTAACTCCCTTAGTGTTGGAAGTGATTTAGCTCCACGACTCTGCCCTCTTACAACACTGAAGGGGATTGAAGTTCTCTTTGCCAAGGCTAATGAATGGAGGTTTAATGTGATTATTGTGTCAATAGATGCTGCATGTACAACAAGGAAGGAAGTCTGTGGAGCTGAATGGAAGTTCCCTTCGGAGCCAGCTGACAGATTTAGAGAATAAGCTCTCAAGTGTTAAGCTGGAAAACTCCCAGCTGCGCATGGAGAAGGCCAGTTTGGTGGAGCACATCTCTCAGCTGCATAAGCAGGTATATAACCTGATATTTAACCCATTTTTGGACAAAGCCACAGATGGCTTGTGCTGCCCAATCAAGGTAGTGCCGATTCTTCTATACTGCGGGAAATAAGGAAGCTGTTTTGCCCTATTTATAGCATGTTTAGCATTATCTCTGTATTAGCACAAGGACCTCCCTATGGGTATAGCTGTGTGTATACAGGGAAGGCTTTCCCCTAAGTCATAAGCATGGGCCAAATAGCCGCACCTAAGTGATGACCTTCCCAGGTTCTGGACACATTTTGTCTACGCCTCAGTCTCACAAGGTACATTAGCCCCTTGGCCAAACCCCACGGATGTTAGTGAGTCCTGTCCAATTTTAGCCATGCCGCAATACAACTAATAATGTGTTTTTGACTTTTTCTGTTATCTGTCATCAAAAGCCATCAGAGTTTCCCTGGATCAACAGTCCCTCAGTTCTAGTTGAATTGTTATAACCATAAATGCCTCTTCACTAGAAAGACATCACTTCACTTGGTAGAACCTCCAACCTTAGAAGATGCTCCTGTGCTGGAAAGATCTATGGATGGACAGATCATGTCCAGTCCTAGCTCCAAGAGACTCGGGGAGCTTTGTGGGCCACCTGCTGTCACTGCAGAAAATGTCCCCTGTATATGTGGGTCTGTCTGCTGCTTGGGACGCCTACAAGCAGTGTTCCCTCTAAGCTGTGCGCTTGTGCGTGCGTGCGCGCGCACATAGCATTTTTAGAGAGCGCACACGTCCAAAAATTGTGCGCACAACAGTTTTTCCCAATAAAAAAAATATATATTATTTTTTTTGATACTTTATGTGGTGCGGATATTGTGTGCACATAATTTTGGCTCTGGGAAAATTTTTGCACAAGAGAAATTTTCTGCGCACACCACCTAAGAAAAATTAGATGGAACATTGCCTACAAGGGCATTCTAAATAACTAATAAGATTTGAGGAGGGGGCCGAGGAGCTTCTTGCATGGGCTGCTGCATGGTTGAGGACCAGCACTTGAAAAGATCTCCTGACGGGTCTTCGTTTTTGCCCTTAAATATATATGGTTATTATCCAAGTTGAAATAAGGTCTGTCTTCATAATCCATTTCTTTCATTAAGTCTGATGCTGTCTCTAAACCAGTTCTCTGTTCCTTTATGTCTTTTCTAAATTGTGCTCAGAATTCTACTGCGTATTCAAGGTGAGTCTTACCAAAGATTTACCAACATTATGTTCTCATATCGTACGCTCGTTCCTCTTTAAATACTGGATGCTTTTTGTTTCTGTTAATGGAAATTGTTATGTTATTCACTTCTTGTTATTGTACAACGCTGCGGAATAGGACGGTGCAATATACTGCCCTTCAGTGTATCATAAGCGCGCTTTTCTTCCCCAAAAGCCAGTTATCGGCCCCATCGCCTATGTAATTGTGTGTAATCTGCTAATGTTTCAATGTTCCTTTTAGTGCCTTTAGGATTGATAGACATATTTTGCACAGGAGCACCGGCGTCCATGACAAGTGTTGTGGATGTCTTTAGTCAAACTTGATACATGATATTGGGCCAGCATAGAAAGAGGCATGAAGCCGAATAAGCTTTCAGGACCTCGGGGGTCTCATCCTCCATTGGAATGCATTTAGGCCGATACAGCTAAATCCATTTTCCCCAATAAAACTATAAAAAAAACTTACACTTTCATTCAAAAATATGTTTCGTTCATATAGAATATATATATATATAGAACGTCAGAAATTCTTCTTTATATGCAGCACCAGAAGCTCTTCCAGACCGCTGTGTTAAGGTCATTGTGTTTGAACTCTGACCCTGTCTGCTGCTTCTTATCATGTTGTGTTGGGGCACAGTTGGAGACGGCTTCTTGGGTGGGGGGCTCCATTGTCATGCCGTTAATCTGGAATTTCATTGTGTACGTTTACCTGGCTTATTTTGATTTCCGTGTGCTTGCCTGGTTTACCTGCCCCCCCCACTCCCGTCTCATCTTCTCTCCGATGCATGATCCTAACGATATTACGGTATAATTATTCTTCTATCCATGCACTCAGTGCTTTATATCTCTCTGCATGCTTAATTTTCTGTGCTCAAAAACATAGCTGCCATTGATACACCCAAACTATCACAACAATATCATTTATATCTCAGAGTAAAGGTGCTGTTCCACTCGAACGCTGTAAAAAAAACATCGGGGATCTGCCATTTTATTATTTGACCCAATTAATTGGCACAATTGTACATGATTAATGACTTATATCCGGGAAGGCTTGGAATTCAACAGTTCTAGGAATGATGTTGGTAGATTCAGTATGTTGAACAGAACCTTCAAAATAATTAATTTCAGGTCATGCCACTCGGAAACCTGACAAAATGAGGCAAACACGAGACTATTATACAGGGGATAGCATAAAATGTGTTTTGCATGATAAGGACCCTTCAGACCAGGCATGGTATATTGGACTATTCAGATTTGGGTAACAGATGTTGCAGGCAGCCTCGGGGTTTAACTAGATATGGCGGAGGAAGCATTCGGTCGGCAAACCTGAATTTCGAGTTTCCTCTGTGTAATCCATGGGCAGCTGCTTGACAATGGGGGAAGGGGTCTGCCGAACATGGTCTCGACATACAAGCCACCCTTTCTTTTCATCCTTCATCAGGCTTATCTCCATGTTTCTATTTTCAAGACTAAATCCTGCAACCCATAATACTCCTTCCTCTGCCTCACACGCTATGTCCATGAATTGTTACCTTTTTTTTTCCAAATAATTTATATTAAATCATATTTATATTAAATTATGAATATTTTGAAGATTTATGGATATATGATTATTTAAAAATGAATCTGTTTTTTTACTTTATTTGAGATGCGCTAAATTGAAATATTTTAGTTCAAATTTGAAATTAATTTTTTACAGAAGGGTTATAAGCATAGAAAAACAGTGCTGGTTCTATGTGCCGCCATGTGCAAAATAATTGGCAAGCTTTATTTATTTTTGTAATAGTACGCGGGGTCCGTATAGAACATGCATGGTCTCCCTTAATACACATGATACCTCTTGCACTGGATAACGGATCCAGTCAGTATGTTTTCTAGAGAATCCTAATGCTAGACACCCTAGTGGCATTTTGTGGAACTGCAACAGACACATAAAAACGCTTATGGAAGTGGCCCAAAGCATCCCAGAGAATGATTTACAACCTCCTCTGAGCGCAGATAATTCAACTATAATAATACATGTCACATGTAATATATACATATATAGTATTTATCATGATTTGTATGTTTTAGATGATGCTTTCACTACAAATTTGCTTTCCATTTAAAGCAGTAAAAAAAAATTTGAGATATAATAGGTGTTAAGAAGGTTTCAGGAGACATTCCCAGCCACAAATAATAACCAAGGGCAAGAGCGTCAATTAGGTGACAGTCCCCTGAAAACAGGAACATCTGGTCACGCTTCCTAGGGACTCTTCCTAATTGTTGCTCCCAAGCTGCAATTCAGTTGTTTGGAAGACGCATTCTTCGATGCACCCTATAGCTCCTATAGACACGAGATCTTTTCTTAGAAGATAAAAGTCTTTATTCTTCCTAGATCGCAGACAGAAAAGATGAAATCGGTCACATGCAAGGTCACGTGGACAGCTTGTGCTACGATATGAACAGCCTACAGCTTCAAAGAGATCTCAATGAATCCTCACAAAGGCAAGCATGGCAGCAGCTCTCCAACATCGCGCAGGGGGTGCACAATCTGGCCAACGTAATGACTCTAAAGTAAACGGTCCCTGCAGCCATACATGCTCTAAAACATATCTAAACCACAATTATAACCACGTGTAATGAGCTTGAGATCCTGTGTTGTGTTTAGGATACTGTTGGTAAAATTATATTTTTAATAATATAATATTTTTCATATATATTGGATATATATAAATAAATTGTGTTTAATGGCAAGCGTGGAAATGATCTTGACAAATAGATAATGTAAACGTACATATATACATCCAGTCTTTGACAGTGATCGCGTTCTCTGGATTTGCATGATTATTTCTCCCCATTGTGTTATTACTCCCGTTTGGCGGCAGCCATGGAAAGGAGGCTGCTGTAGGGTTGCCGCTTTTTCCCCAAGAGGTTTCCTGGACCCGTGTTAATGAGTTTTGCGTCTCCTGCTGTGGTGACAGCTAAAATATTTGGTTAAGTAAAGAGAAGGAGGGACGAAAAAGGGAAGAGCAAAAGCAGAGCAGATAGCAAAAGAGGAGGTAAGAAGCGTAAAAGGTGCGAAGAGGAAAGAGGGTGAAGGCAAAATGTGCCACCATTGGCTGAGTGTTATGATATTTTATATGATGCTTCTCGGTTTTAGAGGTCCAGACTGTCCTTCACCCTATTCCAGAATTGTATACGTGCGAGCACCGCACTCATTTTTCATTGCCTTTAATAAAATATGCAGATTAAAATAAATTAAATGACACAAAACCTTTACTTTTCCTCTCACTGATTTCTGGGCCTAGAAAGTTTTGTGACTACAAATTCAGGATTCAGGATAATTAAAAATGAAATAGTTCTATGAAATTATTCTAGGGATGCACCAAAATGAAAATTTTGGACCAAAACCGAAAATTCAGGGTTCACTTAGCCGAAACCGAAAATTACCCCCACCTTTAAAAATAATAAAAAAACCCACACTTTTAATAAAAGTAAGTAACACACCACAATTGGACAAAAAAAATCAACAATATGACTTGGCATTATAGGAGTGTGATTGCTGTCATACCCAGGCAACCAGTAAATGCTGGAACCTAGGCATGATGGGACTGTGATTGCTGTTAGCAATCACACTCCTATCATGCCAAGTCAGCCAGTACATGCTGGTACAGGGTGGCTGTAAGTGATGTGCAGACCCCATACTGCTGGCAGCATCAATACACAGGTAGCCAGGTTTCAGCATGTACTGGCTGACGTGGCATGATAGGAGTGTGATTGCTAAGAGCAATCACAGTCCCATCATGCCTAGGTTCCAGCACTTACACATCCATGCTATCACACACACACACTCATTCATTCATGTACTCATTCATTCACAGATTCATTCCCTCAATCACGCATACTCACTCAAACAACCTCCCCACCCCCTTACCTGCACTGCAGCTCTCTCGATGCTGCTCACAGACTTCAGCAAGGGGCGCGGTCTCCCTCACTTGTACTGCACAGAGGAAGCAGGACTGGAGCAGAGTCATGTGATGTCACATACAGTCACGTGACCCTGCTGGGTTCCGCTTCCTCTGTGCAGTACAAAAGACCCTCCCACAGGTAAGCAGCAGGGCTCTCGTGATCCCTGGCTGCCGATCTCACGCGGGCCGCACCTCGAGGTCCCTGCCCTATTCTATCTGCATACTCTGCAGTGAGGGTGTGTGGGTCATCTCCACAGTCCACAGCGCATGCACACCCGGATAGTACAGCTTCGACTTCCTCCTGCGCGTCACCAGCAGCATGTATGACAACTACCCCTCACCCCTGCCTTCACTTGTGTTCCAGGGCCCCGCTGAGTGTGGCCACTTTAATTTGTCTGAAGGCTTCCAGGACCCCCCTCACTCACATGGCCACTTGTCCAGTTTTTCCAGGAAATAAGTAAATCCAGGACTAACCTCTTTTATTCTGGGGTCGTCTAGGTGAATCCCTACTAACCTCTTTATTATTATGGGGCTGAATTAGTAATACTTGTGAAAACACAAAGGCGCAGTCATGCAGGAATAGAAACTTCCCCAAACTCTTCCCACAAACTTGCAAGCATACCTTTGTACAAAACGTCTTAGTATGCTGAAGCATTCAGATTTCCGTTCACTGGAAGTAAGAGGCCCAACCCCTGAGAAACACACCCAGACCATTATTCCTCCTCCACCAAACTACAGCTGACACAATGCAGTCAGGCAGGGAACGTTCTCCTGCCATTCGCCAAACACAGACTTGCCCATCAGACTGCCAGAGAAGTGAGATCCGTCACTCCACAGAACACGTTTCCACGGCTCCGGTGCCGGCGAGCTTTACCCCACTCGATCCAACGTTTGGCATTGTAGTTGGTGATGTGAGGCTCGCATGCAGCTGCTCGGCCGTTCCATGAAGATCCCGACGCACAGTTTTGCTTGATTTATACATGTTCTACTTAAACCTGCCGCATATTAACAACAGGTATTGGAGACTGGCCCCGGAGGATTGTGGGAAATTGTGGCTATACCATACGAGCTAATAAGTTACAGAATGCATGCCTGCCTAAAGGCAAACGCAGATCAATGGCTGTTCCACTTGAATGGGTCTCGGGGTTACCTTATTATTTATGTAGAGCTCTGGTAATGTGCTATGAAATGGTAAAGGGAAGTATTTACATACTCGGGAACTCAACGGGTTTCTCCCGGAGACTCCAGGTAAACCACCACTTCTCTAGGCTACTAAGGGGAAAATGGGGGGGGGACTCTTTTTACCTATGAACCTCGGATTGTGTTATCAGAAATTCATTAAAGGGGCATATCGTTTTATCAATATTTTAATTGTTTTAGATATATTAGAGATCCTGCCTATAGAGCAAAGAACCCCCCCATGCACAACACCTGAAGGGGACCCCCAAACCTTCAGAACAGTTTATGATGGCAATGGTTAATGTAACAAATGAAGAAGCGGTGTCATTATATGTTTACTGTCCCTTTAAAGCAAGTCTGGCAGCCTCACTGAGATTGGAATTCTTTGTATTTGTGAAATGTATTAAACCCGTACACCTTTGTCACATTGACATCAGACACAAGACTGCTTGAAGGAGCTGTCAAGAAAAAAAATACCAGAACTCATTCATCAAATGAAAGGAAGAAAAATGTAATTGAATTGGATCTACAGTGAGAAAGGTCCCGGCAGTCTCAGCATGACCGTGAGAAACCTGTACTAAATGGTGTATACAGTTCAGATAAATGCAGGGACTGGAGGCATGGAGACTCGAGCTCTCCTTCCTATCACACCTTGTCCCACATCATCTCATTCACTGCCTTATAACAGACTGTAATGTATTCAGTGCACTTATATGAAACGCTCCATTCACTGGGACTAGCTTACCTCAACCAGGTGGCCCATTGTGTGTATTGTATTATTAGAATGACAGATTAAAGATCTGCATGTTATTAACCTGAAAAAAAGACAGCGTCAGGGACAGCGTGTATCTGTATGTATGTATAAGCAGTGTTAGGGACTGTGTGTATCTTTATGTATGTATAAGCAGTGTTAGGGACTGTGTATGTGTATGTATGTATAAACAGTGTCAGGGACAGCATGTATCTGTATGTATGTGTAAACGGTGTCAGGGACTGCGTGTATCTGTATGTATGCATAAACAGTGTCAGGGACTGTGTATCTGTATGTATGTATGTATGTATAAACAGTGTCAGGGACTGCGTGTATCTGTATGTATGTATGTATAAACAGTGTCAGGGACTGCGTGTATCTGTATGTATGTATAAACAGTGTCAGGGACTGCGTGTATCTGTATGTATGTATGTATAAACAGTGTCAGGGACTGTGTGTATCTGTATGTATGTATGTATGTATGTATAAACAGTGTCAGGGACTGTGTGTATCTGTATGTATGTATGTATAAACAATGTTAGGGACTGCATGTATCTGTACATATGAATAAACAACGTTGGGGACTGTGTATTTGTATGTATGCATAAGCAGTGTTACGGACTGTGTGTCTCTTTATGTATGTATAAGCAGTGTTAGGAACTGTGTATCTTTATGTATGTATAAGCAGTGTTAGGGACAGTGTGTATGTGTATGTATGTATAAGCAGTGTTAGGGACAGTGTGTATGTGTATCTTCATGTATGTATAAGCAGTGTTAGGGACTGTGTGTATGTGTATCTTTATGCATGTATAAGCAGTGTTAGGGACTGTGTGTCTCTTTATGTATGTATAAGCAGTGTTAGGGACTGTGTGTATATGTATGTATAAGCAGTGTTAGGGACTGCGTGTCTCTTTATGTATGTATAAACAGTGTGTGCACAGTGAGCTGCTCTAGTTTGACCCTAACAGGGCAAGGTAGAGTCCCTGCCCCTAGGCAGGGTGCAGCACTGACAGTGGGGTGAGGCTATAGTGTGTGTGTAAAGAGGAGGCCTCCCTCAGCTGCTCCCCCCACCCCCACCTCACCCGCCCCCCTGACTCCCCCTCTCCGGACAGCGCCCCGGTGCATTGTGGGTGCAGTCCGTTGTTCATTTGCCATTCGACCTCGGCGAGGGCCGTACCGTGGAGACGCATACCTGGGGCGCAGTCTGCTTCTTCCAGTTCCCGTTGTACCCCACGGGGTCACGTAGAGTGAGAGGCGCTGGGACACACAGCGAGCGCTCAGTGACCGGCTGCTGTTGGTGTTTGCTCCCAGAAGCACCCGCGCGGCTGCAGAGACCGAGGCATCCCAAACGTAGACAGAGGGAGCCGGGCTGCACGAGGCAGGGCGCGTGGCAGAGCGCGAGGTGGCCCCAGCGGGAGGGCGCGGGCCCCGGCTGGACTGTCTGCTGAGAGTAGCCGCGAATATGGCGGAGATGAACCGCAGGACCTTGGCCTTCCGGGGAGGTGGCGGCGGCCTGTCCTCTGCAGTCGCCCCTGTGAACAATAACAACAACAATGGCGTCGGTTCGGGGGTGCTGTCGGTGGACGAGTCCACGAACTGGTCCCTGCGGCAGCTTAACGGAGGAGGAGGTGGAGCGGCGGCAGGGGAAGAGGAGGTAGAAGTGGAGTTAGATGCCGAGGGCCTACTGGATGATGACGAGGAGGCAGAGGCCTACCCGGGCATGGTAATGGCAGGTCGGGGGGAGCACAGGCAAGGAGCCGGGGTTCCTGCTGGAGGCAACGGCGGCTCGGTAAGTGTGGAGAGCAGCGACGAGGAAGACGACGAAGATGAGGAAGAAGAGGAGGAGGAAGAAGATACGAGCAGCCAAGCCAGGAGACCGGAGTCCACTGGGGCGGCAGAGGAGGAGGAGGACTGCTCTATCCAGGAGGATGCCCCCCGGCGCTTCGGCCTCCTTCCTGCTGCCAGATCCCAATCCCTCCTGCCCAACCTACACTGCTTCCAGGGATCATGGCTGCAGGAGTTCCCCTGGCTACACTTCAGTCAGGAGACCGGCCTCATGTCCTGCTCCTGGTGCCACAAAGAGGAGGGCCAGTCGGGGCACGACGAGCTGACCAAGGGCACCCGAGTCTACAAGAGAGCCACGCTACTGCGTCACAACATGTCCAACGAGCACCGCATGAACGACCCCACAGCTCAGGTACGGCGATAGCGGGGGGTCGCTCCTGTCATTGTGCTTTTACTAACGCTTCACGGCGCGCGGGCTTTCTCGCGCATCATATCGGGTGGTAGTCCTCTACACTACACCCTTGGATGGTTGCTTTGAGTTATGGTGGGTCTGGAGGGTGCACTCGTTATACAAAGCAGAGACAGGATGCCCTGATCTTCAGGAAGATTACGGGTAACGGAGCGTGTATGTGTCACTGCGTTCACTGATGGGGTGCGGAAAGCCCCTTTAATAACCATGTATGTGTAAACACTTGGCACGCATAGCTTGTCGTCTTGTAGCACTGCTGGGGTCTAGGCGTAGGGTCACGTGATCAGCCTCCCCTTTGTTGAGCCGTGTCCTTGGGGATGTGTGGCTTTGCACCCCACCCTTGCTGTAAGCTGATTACAGGGCGGGGGGGGTTGGTGCTAAGTGCAGTCATCTGAGTGGCGAGGGGTGACCTACATACTGTGAGTGGGGCCTTTGCTGGTGTGAGACCCAAGCCGGAAGTTTGCTCCCCGCCCTCTCCTCCGAGGCCCCCAGCTCCCCTTCCTGCGCCCCCCTCTTTCTCCTCCCCAGCTCCCCCAGGTGGGCGCCGCCCGCTCGCGAACCGTCCCGCTGTAAGGACGTGTCGCTACGTGGCTGTTACCCAAACGGCCTCTGCTAGTGACACCACACGCTAGCCGCACACCCTGCCGGGGTCACGGTAGAGCTGTACCGTAAAGCAGTACGGCTCCGTGCCAGCTTGTGGTGTTTGTTTCTGTCTTATGTCTGTAAGACTCTTTCCCCTCCCCCTCATTATCACTTGGTCTTCACAAAACTTTATTTAATCTTCATCAGAGCGATACTATATCCCCTAGAGCACCTACCACATAAAACAGCCAGGCTATTGAGGTGGCTAATGTTGCTCTATCTCTGGCTGTTAGCCCACTGCTGAGGGTTTATGCCATACTAGTCATAAATACGTAGAATAATGCCCTGGTGTACACTGTGGGTTAACATCCACTGGTTTAGCGTGCCAGCAGCGTACGGGTTAAGTGAACGTTGTTGAATGGCGTGGGACGGTGTCGGGACAGTATGTGACGTCGTCCTTATCGGCAGTTCGGTTGGAAGAGTTTTGTTCTGCTGCTCCAGCGGATGGTGTTGTAGAAGCGCACGCAAACCAACCAGTAAACATCATTTTGTTCGTTATCTTACAGATAGCTCAATCACTTTAGGGTAACTTATAGTGTCCCTTTACATTGGGGAAGTAATTCATGGTTTGTGACACAACGTATAAAGTTCCATAGTGTGTGTGTGTGTGTGTGTGTGTGTGTGTATATATATATATATATATATATATATATATATATAATATGCGCAGCGATTAACCGTTTGTGAGTAGAGGTCACATGTATACCCGCAGTCTGTTAACTTCCCATCGTCTTGTAAGTACGTTTGCGTGCATTTGGTGACTTCCTGATTTAATGCCTAGTGTCTTGTAAAAAGCGTCAGGCTAACTAGTGCCCCGGGACCAAAAGCAGTTATGCTTCAAAAGTTTTGGGTCAAAATTTCCTTGTTTGGGTCCATTAAAATAGCATAAAATGCATCAGAAATATCACCCATCACTCCTGTGTTCCACTAATCCAAGTTTAAAAGACTAATCATTAGAAAACCCTTTTGAAATTGTCACAGCTAGAAATGTTCTTGTTTCCCATGAAAACAGCTCAGTGACCCCAAACATTTGAATGGCAAAAATAGAGTAAATGCAGAATATTCATTGTGTTTAATGTTTTTTTTTTTTGCTTGCCTTCCCGTTTTAGGAGCCCGAAATAAAACAGGAAGGTTCAGAGACCTACAGTGACTACAGTGCTAAACCAAATGAGAACTCCTACTGCTACCAACTGCTGCAAGAGCTGAATGACCAGAGAAAGAAGGGGATTCTTTGCGATGTCAACATCGTGGTGAACGGCAAGGTTTTCCGAGCTCATAAAAATATCCTGGTTGCTGGCAGCCGGTTTTTTAAAACCCTATACTGCTTTACAAACAAGGAAAACCGCGACCAAACCACCGTGACGTACTTAGATGTCGTAGCTGTCCATGGTTTTTCGGTCATCTTGGACTTCATGTACTCTGGTAACCTTGTACTGACCAGCCAGAATGCCATCGAGGTGATGACGGTGGCCAGCTACCTGCAGATGACCGAGGTCGTCCAGTCCTGTCGTAACTTCATCAAAGATGCCTTGAATATCAGTATAAAGTCTGAAGCTCCCGAGAGCGTTGTAGTGAACTATAACAAAAGGAAGAATAAAGATGGCCACTCGCCCCGTGACCCCAAATCCGGTAGCTTCTGGGCCACTCGCAATCTCACTAACCTGGCGAGCAATGCAAAGCTAGATGGTGACGGCTTTAATCTGGACGAGACGCCGACAGACAACTTCCAGTCCAACGACTCCACCTGGATTCAGGATAGTTCCCCGGAGGTGACAGAGATCGAGCCTCAGGCTCAGGCAAAGGTGTTTGTGTGGAATGATATGGGCTCCAACTCCGTGGGTATGCAGGAGCCCAACAAGCCGCGACGGAAAAATCAAACTACTAAAAGATTTGTTTATAACATCCCCCCGAACAACGAACTTCAGGTGGATGGTAACTCGATGCTCCAGCAACCTGTTCCCTACCCCGAGGAGGACGTGCAGTGCTTCCAAGATGGGGCAGGTAACGTTGGTTCGCCGTGTATTATTTCTCTATAATTATCCAAACACTTCATTGCTATTTATTAACCTATTTAGGGCCGGAATACAGTTTCTGCAGTTATTTTGTCGGACATCGTACTGTTTTCTGTTAACCTGGCTGTGTGGAGCTGCTCGGGTAGTCCGTAGCGTGCAGGCTGTTGCGGTGGCCTAGGTGTCAGATTCTGCACTCGGATGTCGCTGGGTGTTCTGTTCCGGGCCCGATGGTGATTTAGCGTCTTCAGACATTGCGCAATTTGATTTGTGGGCTATAAGGCTGCGTCTGTCTTATTACTATAAGTGAGGAAGCCGGGAAGTCGCTGGCAGCATGTTCCTTGTCTGTCGGGGAAGAGGCTGCGTGGTTTGGGGAGGTTTAACCATTGTGCTGCCAGGTGAATTTTATTGTATTGCCGCACCTGAGCAAACACTTGTTACCGCTGTATCTTTCCCGCTGCTGGTTGTTTGTTCGCAGGCACAGCGGAGGGTTTGATTGACTGCGACTGGCTTTGTCTTTTGTTAATGTTGGCTTTAGTGCTGGTAATGAAGCATTGTGAAGCCTGCGCCTGCGGGGCTCCATTACACTTTACCTGCTAGCTCACCGTGGAGGTGCGGCAGCCATCGCACGCCCTGTAACATGTGTAACCCGAGACATTGACGGAGACAAAGGCACCCACCGCTTACACAAAGCCACGCGAGTAATGTTTCCGGACGTTTCACCCGTTCGTTGTGTCCTTGGAGATGGTTCTGAGAGCACTTTAGGATCTTGCTAGTAATTATTACTTCTCTCGCTACGTGACGTATGATCGCGTTATCGGAATCTTGGTGGCAGGGTGGAGCGTTGTACGTTCTGCTGGCAAGCTACAAATTCTCTTCCCGCTTCTATACGCGGGGTGTTAAAACATGGAAGAGTTGTTTCACTGAATGGAAAATGTAGCGTTCATTCTGAATTGGGTTTTGAGCTGCGGGATCCTCCTTGTCTTCTGGTTTAGTATCCCGTCTGGCAATGTGTAGTTACAAAGTATTTGAGCCGTGATACTCAGTGCTGAACCTGATAATGTTGTACAGCATACCGGTGCCATAAGCTGGGGCAGAGGAGTTTAAGTGATTTCTCTAGGAATTCAGTCTGGGCCGGTTGCTTCGTGACTTCTCGAGGGGCCGCGTAGCACAAGCGCCTTTTTTTCCTCACAGCATTTAGTTCTTTACGTCAAGTTGTCTGTATGCTCTTGCGTTTGACTGTTCTAATAATCTCTTTATAGTTTGTGACATTTAGACAGGTCCATAACACGTAATCCATCGCCGTCCGAGTGGCGCTGCTTCCATGGCTGATAGGGCTGCAATAAGTTCATGCGGGGGCTGCATCGTGTGGTGTTTGGAGCATCATTTGGCCATCTATGCAGTAGTCAGCCATGCTTTATGGTTGTACAGCCAGAGTATGAAGAGTATTATAATAGATCACATGCTGCGCTAGTGTCCATGCGGCCCATGGTGGTAACTTAGACTATGTCAGCCCGGAGACTGCTGCCAACACGTGACGCACACACAGAACCTACTGCTATGACATGATCGTTCTGTTTCACAACTTACCAGTACGTCGTATGGGTGTCAGTTGTAAAAGTGATTAAATCCTCCTTCAAATATCTCAAATGCTTACAATACTTTTATACTGAAGCACAAGTTTTAGAGGCTCCCGTTAATGGAAGTTAACATGTGATTTATTCAGCAGCACATGGTAAGTTTCCCGCACCGTGATTAGATAACAAGTTGCATTCATTGCTGCGAGGATCAGCCGCGGGGCTGTAGGGTAACGTTCATTGCTGCGAGGATCAGCCGCGGAGCTGTATGGTAACGTTCATTGCTGCGAGGATCAGCCGCGGAGCTGTACGGTAACGTGCATTGCTGCGAGGATCAGCCGCGGAGCTGTATGGTAACGTTCATTGCTGCGAGGATCAGCCGCGGAGCTGTATGGTAACGTTCATTGCTGCGAGGATCAGCCGCGGAGCTGTATGGTAACGTGCATTGCTGCGAGGATCAGCCGCGGAGCTGTATGGTAACGTGCATTGCTGCGAGGATCAGCCGCGGAGCTGTACGGTAACGTGCATTGCTGCGAGGATCAGCCGCGGAGCTGTATGGTAACGTGCATTGCTGCGAGGATCAGCCGCGGAGCTGTATGGTAACGTGCATTGCTGCGAGGATCAGCCGCGGAGCTGTGTGGTAACGCGCCTGTAGGATCTTGTGTGTCCCGAGCCGCACGCTGCATTCTTTCTGCTTTTGGAAGCTGTTTTTTTCCACCCAGGATTACTGCCCTTTGCTTTCTGATCTGCTGTGTTTATGGTCTTCATTCTATGTATATATAGTACATTATTTTAAAATCACCAGTTTATGTTCTAAAGCCTTTTCTTGTGACGCAAATCCCAATGTTTCTATAATGCTTGCAGTGAACCCGATTTATATTGAACCCGATGTATAATGAGCCCGCTGTTTTAATGGTGCTGCACCTTTTACAAAGAATGCAGCTCTGGTTAAAAATTACCTTTCCAGCCCCCGCCGTGTGCTTCACAGAGTACAAACATGGGGGCCGGTGATAGTGATGACGGTTCCATGCAAGCCATTCTGTAAAGCGCCGAATACATCTTGTAACGTAAATAAAAGCAGTGCAGACGCGGCTCCGTTGAATGAGCCCAGCGGCAGAAATACATGTTCGGCCTGAATTGCCCTGCTCTTAGAATTTCAGTATATGTTGAAAGTGAATTTAGAGGCACAGGTGAAAAACATGCATATCTTTTTGGGTTCCGGGAAGGAGTGGAGGGGCGCTGCTCCCGTTACAACTACATTTCTATTTCTACAGTATAAATCTACCAATATTAACCCTTTTTAAAGCAAGCGTCACTGATGACTAACTATGGCAAAAACCGCCTCTTAAAGCAGGCCAAAGCTTACAAACTGATTTTCTTTCAGGTACCTCAAGTGAATTCAAGTTTGGGATGTTCCCGGAGTCGTGGACGAGGGATACTTGGGAGAACGGTGAGCTCTTCTAATATTCAAAGGCGTATTTTTATTTCTGTCCGTGTCTTTTATTTTTTTTTTTTTTTTAATCTTTATGACGCTAAACCCGCTGATTCCTTCTGAAGGTGATGCATCCGCCGGACTGATGAATAAGCTGAAATGCCCCCATTGCAACTATGTAGCAAAATACAGAAGAACGTTAAAAAGACACTTGCTCATCCACACGGGAGTGAGATCTTTTAGTTGTGACATCTGCGGGAAGTTGTTTACCAGGAGAGAACACGTGAAAAGACATTCCTTGGTAAGATTTGGCTTTTTTGTCTAATTATTCATTTGCATAGAGCGGTTGACTAGCAATGTTCTGACATGCGAAGCAAGGACCGGCTCGGGTACGGCTGACAGACGCTTCTGGTGTTTAATGTCGATGATGATGATGATGATGATGAAAACCAGGGCTCCATAGCTGCCATCTGTCTTAAAACGGCTAGGGAGCCGTGCAGAAAATCTGTGCGTAGACTGTTTGGGAATCTCCAAGATTATCTTCAGTAATCTGGATCACAGAAGGCAGCATCTGATAAATAATCCCGCTGACACCATATGCAAAGCCGTTCAGTGCGGGGATCCACTCACAGATGAGGAGCACGCCGCTGCTTTACAACACACATGATATCTTTACCACCAATCAGCTTCAGTGCTGAACGGGAACGTCATGGGGGGGGTCCCCAACGCTGTCATTAAACTGATCGGCTGCTTTGAGCGTCGGTGCAAATGGTCACCCCACAGACAAGTTTATATTTTTGGGGATTTTTTTGTTGGTGACTGTTAAAGAATGCATATTAAAGTACTTCTATATGAGGAGGCCGTCCATGACATTAAACTGTATCTTTAACTCTTTTTGGCATATTTTTAAATCAAAGCATGGTGATGCCTTTAACAAAGTGCATTTCATGAATGATTTACATTTAAAGAGATGGTCTAATGTCCCAGACAGCCTCACCAAGGCTGGGGGTAAATACATTGTGCAGGGAGATCGTTGGGCGGCACGTATCTGCTGCGGGGCACAAGCATACTATTTAATTTAAAGGGACCTCTCAGCTATCATTCTTTTAATGTTAATAGGGAATTTACAATAAACACACATTGATAATCTGTCTGTACACGTTTTGTATTCAAATAGAGGACAGATAGATAAAGAATTGTAACCACTTTATATCACATGACTGCGTTTCTATAATCCGACTAGATCTCTTTACCTGCTGCTGGTTACCGGGCAGAGACACCCCCCGTGTACTATTCTGTCACTCACGCGTGGGGGAAGGGTTACCATACTGCTTCTCGCTGATATCTAAATATTCTATCCATCCTCCCTTCCCCTTTTTGCCCCACAGTTACCTGTTGTGCGGGCTGATCGTGTGTATCAGGGCTGTACTGTTATGGGGTCAATGACCTTATTTAATAAATAGAACGGATACAATGATAACCTAATGAAACCATCACAGTATATTCCATGTAATGAAGACCTGCAAAAGTTTCGAGCGATAGTCCTGTTACGCCGAGAAAATGCAGCCTGTCGTTGGTAGTTTTTTATATATAGAAAAAGTATGGCGTTCATTGGCTTTCAGGACATCTTGTCTTTTGAAGTCCATCTGAAGAAGATGCTCCAGAATATTCTCACATTTTGCCTGACTTTTAAGTGCGTCCTTCCCTTTATTTTGATGTAAATATCTGTTTTGGATTTTTGAGCACGTTTCTCAATCTGTAAGAAGTACCGCAGAGAATTTTTAACTAAAACCCTTGCACGTTTCTGGAATGCTCTTCTCATTTTAATTGTAATTGATACTGACTTTTTTTTTTTTTTTTTTTTTTTTTTTGTTTAGGTGCACAAAAAGGATAAAAAATACAAGTGCATGGTGTGTAAGAAGATCTTCATGCTAGCAGCCAGTGTGGGAATTCGGCATGGCTCTCGACGCTATGGAGTTTGTGTAGACTGTGTGGATAAATCACAACCAGGGCTTCAGGAGTCAGGTGCTGACCAAGCAGCAGATCCAGACTTCCCCAGGGATGAAGAATACGATGACAATGACCCTGTGGAGACAGTAGATGCAGATGATGACCTTGTAGATGATGGAGAAGAGCAGAACGATCATTCTAGGTGGTCAGAGCAGAACGACCCATCGCGTTGGGGAGAACAGAACGACCCCTCACAGTGGGAAAGACAAAAACCTCCGCCTCGATGGGATGATTCAGGAGATGTTTGCATGACGATAGATGACTGACGGCCAACAGGCATTTAAACTCAAGGGTGCTGCATCAGGACAGAGAGTTTGGTTGTTTAGACATTTGGGACTGAAGGCAAAACATGGTACCGGTCTGGACAATAGTTATTGCTGTGAAAACTGTAGGGTCAAAGCCTTATAGCAAAAAATATTTTTATTTTGTCTTTTTTATTTTTAATTTTTTTTTTTAATATTTGCACAGGACTGTACAGAATCCAACCATTTGGTTGAAATATAGAGTCCTCACATCTCCAATCAGTTTTTTCAAAGAAATAAAATGTATTTTTATTTATAGGATATAGCTATGTTTGTCCGATCAGAGTATAAAACTACTATTGTAACGTCATTACATGTATCGGTTAAATTGTGTTATAATGGCCAGAAAATATGTTGAATCACTGTGTGAATGTGATGTAACGCTGCAGTTCGAGAGGTGTCAGGAACACGTTGATTTGATCTGTACATCGGTACTGACTCCTCCACCATTGTGTGGCTCAAACTGCCCTTAGCACTGCTGTTCAGTTAAGCTCACATGCAGTCTGTATCCATTTCGGGTGATTTGTGTTCGTTTTTGTTATGCGTTCTAAGCAAATCTGTCATGGGTTCGGATAGAAAGTTAAGATCCTTTTCTAGAGCAGTGCTACCTTTATGTCACTCGCTACTTGTGGCGATTTATGTTCCCCTTTTGAATTAATTTTTTTCACTGTAATTATATTCACCACTTTGTTTTCTTAATTTAAATTATTTTATTGTTATGAAGCCGCCTCTTTGTATAATGCTCCCTGTCCCTTACAATCAGGTCAAGTCGGAGGTTTGCTTTTAACCATGTCGCGAACTCGAGAAAGTGATGAATTGTAGTAAACTGGAACGGTTGTATATGTGTTTATATAAAGGGATTATGGAGAAGCAGGAGTGGTCAGCAAGTCACTCTAGCCTTCAGATCTGATATTATGCATCAGTTACCTCCTTATTTTGCTGCTTTCATGTTTTTTTATTTACATTCTGAATGGCAGACACCATAATATAACTTATTTATAAATCCTTTTAGAACGTTCTATATTATATGCTAGAAACCAAGTGGTCAAATGAGTTTCACTTTTTTTTTTTTTCTTTTCTTTTGAAGTACACAATTTTTTCTTGACATATATAATGAGACGCACTCACTCACACACACACACACGCTAACATCAAACCGGATCACATTACATTTCTCATGTCCCCTTGAGTCCTCATCGAGGCAGGTTCCATTCTTCAAAGGGATCCACTTACTTATCTTCCCCATTTTTCATTATTTAGTTTAAATTAGATACATTACACTTGGGAATATAATAGTTTATATATATTTTTGCTTGAGTATTTCATATTTCCTCTGGGAGGTTTCAGACGCCTTCTGCAGAAAGGCACTCGTTTTCAGCTGGAATAGATCAGAGGATAAAACAGCCTTTATTGTTTAAAGTAACCGCAGCTTCGAGGTTCTGTACGCCGGCCCCCATCCTTTCCTTTTGGGACACGTTATTGGTTTTTCAGCGATGTTATGTAGACTTCTGTTGTTAGACATGTCAGAGTTACAAATGTAGTCCTCTGTGCGTTAGAGCCTATATTCATTGGGTATAGATGTGAGGAGCCTTGGCCTTCCCCATTGTCTGACTAGTGCTTATATAAACCATTCAAGGTACTAATGGGCTATGTGATGAGGCGGTGGGTTGCTCAGTAATGGCGCCCAGTCAGAAGAAACCCCCCTATTGGTGAAGAAAACATTACTCAACTGTCCCTAAAGCCAGTGCAAACACACAGCCTTACATCGTTACCACTTGGCACCAGTTTTGGAACTAACATTTACATTATCTTCTGCGGATTTAGGAGGGGAGGAACAATCAGTAGGCTTATCTGAAATACCAGTTCCCAACCCAGGAATGGTGGCTTTGGCAGACTTCTGCTTGGTCTTCTTCAGAACTTCTGTTCATCCCGTTTGTAGAGCGGGGTATTATTTCCCAGCGTGCCGCCGACGCTTCAAACCTTTTCAACGCTACCGGCTCGGCCCCCTTGCCTGTTTGCGGTTTTGCTCACGGCTCTGGCACTTTAAAGGCTAATTTTCTGTGAGTGTGCGTGTTTTTTTTCTTCAAAGAAAGCTGTTGACTGTTAATAAAAGTCTCTTAAAGTTAACTCTCGCTTGATGGAGATGAGAAACTGCTTGAAATGCTTCATGTCAGGAATTTCTGCTAAATCTACACCTCGATTTCCAGAAAGCATAATACCTCCGTAAACTTCTGAAATTTATACGATTTTTTTTTTTTTTTTTTTTTTGTGGTTGGGGTCCAATATAGGTTTAGTTTGTTTTAAAAGATTAAAAAAAAAAAATAAGAGTATTTTAAACGTGGAGATTCTGTTTTGCTTTGTGAATATGTAAGTAGAGTATGTTTTATTTTCCCCGTCTCATCTAGTCCCCTATAAATAATTTGCTCCTTTATAGAATTGTCAATATATACATATATATATATATATATATAAATATATATAATATATACATTTCACAGAAATCTGCTTTATTAGGAACAAACTCACTCGATGCGTAGAAACTGGAGCTGGCTTTAAACTCTTGTGCGTTTACTTTTTTCACAAATAAGAAATCTTGAAACTGAATTCTTTTACTACTTCAATCATTTTATGTATATTCGATAAATTATGACCAAATGTGATGTTAGATTGCATACAGTAAATTTAAATATACACTTGGTACACTACGGCATTGTTGTGGCTTTTATTTGACGTTTTGTTTTATGGCTGTGCTTTTAGTCGCGATCAAAAGGGGGAATGTGGTTTGTATTAAAGTGAACGTGTCTCCCAAACGCGTGGATGGCAGGGTCCACCGCAGGTAGGTACGCAGCTTTCCGTGACGTGGTGAGGGGGCATCCCCCCCCCCCGGCAGCAGTGTTCGGAGCTTTTATGTTGAGGCGAGCTGGGACTTGCCTGTATTCATAAACTATACCGGTGTGGGAAGAGCGCGGGTTCGCTGGCCGCCGGTAACCCAGTGATACAATCTGGTAGAAGGGAGCCGGGAGCTACTCTTTGCGCCGATCTCTTTCACCCGTGGTGTATCTCGTGCATCAGTTATTTAGCCTGCCGGGGCCGTCAGACACATGGGGATATGTAGCATTGCAGACACGGCGCAGCTGTTGACTTAAACCATACCTATAGGGACCTAGTTGCAGTTTGCTACGTATACAGATATATCGCCAAGCTCCTTTTGTTGCTGTAAGTCCACTTTTATGTGAAGCGCTTGCTTGGAGGTCCTGCTTAGTCGCTGCAAAGCACAGGAATATAAACCAATACATCATAAACCAAAACATCCTAGGCCTGGCTTAATTTACCTGCAGGAGAATACATTTTATACCCCCGATTAGTGATTCATAGTAAAGCTCTTGATAAAGGATGGGACATGGATAACCTTATCAAAAACAAAACACATTCACGCGGTTCTATGCGTTCTCCCATGAAACAGACGTGTATACGACGACCATTAACAAGGCTGTTTATAATATAAAATAAGTTGATGGTGCCTCCCGTCAAGCTTTACAGATATTTGCTAAACGCACAACTCAGCGAATCGATCTAAATGCTAAAGATTTGTGATCCGTGCTGCGTGGACTACATACCGCGTGGACTATAATCTGTATAATAGGCACACAGATATGCATGTGGCGGGGTGATCCTGCTGGCAACCAGAATATTAATACAAGCGATTGTTCTAGTTGGCTCTGTTCCCCCTTTGGTTCTTCTGATGGAGGTATCCCTTAGAAACCTTTGATCCCAAATGACTCGCATGCAGGTTACAGTTGACGATTCGGGCATTCTTTTGTTCCTTAACCCTTTCTTTACTGATGGTGTTTTGTGCCCAAAAACCGGAGACACTTTTTTAGCATTTCTAACAGTTTCCAAATCAGCTTAGCTGAGGGTGATAACCACAAAACAGGGTGTACGGGAAAAGCAAAAGGCTGGCATTAGCCCATTTCTAAAAAAAAAACTAAATGTGGGTGTAGGGTATTACTTTTCTTTGTGTTCCTTTGTGTACATTGTATTGATTTTATTTGCAGGTGGTAGAGGGGGGTGGCTGGCTGTGCCATAATGTCTGATCCCCTGAATCACAGCAGGGACCAGACAGTTTCTTTTATGGATCAGCTGGCAACCCGGCGGCACACTTTTTGTTTAACTTGCTGCTGGATAACTTTTCTCCCCCCCACACACACTTTAATGAGGCTGCTGATTGGTCTCCAACCGATCAGCAGCACTCACTAATGAATGCATTCTGTCATTGGCATCCAATAATTCATAATGGAAGTCTTGTGTGATGGGACTGGGAGGCTTAATGGCAGTTCCCGAGTACTGCATTGGGTGCAAGGCAGTCCCCTGCACCAGAACCGCCATTCGCGGGATCCGATAATGTTTCTTTTTCTGAGACAGCTGCACTCACTTTACATGAATGGAGCATCGCGTTCATTCAGTATGCTATACATTCATTCATAATGGAAGTCTTGTGTGATTGCAAACAACTTTTTCAGCGTGGGGATCATGAATGACGGTTCTCAGGGGCTGGTTTGGATTCCTAACACTCAGGAAATGGCCTTCGCTTGTTGCTCACAAACATGTGATTACTGCAATTTAGTTCCATCTGTATCCTGATTAATTAAACCGTGTTACGCGTGGTTAAGAACATGCTGGGTCAACGTACACTGTAAAGGGCCAGCTGTACAGAGCTTGAGCTGTAAGGAGAACATGGCTGGCCCTGTGCAATGTGTAGTTAGATAAGTGAGATGTCGTCAATCTCCTCACTCTTTGAATTATACATTATACAGTGCCAGCTCTGCCCTTCTTTCTGGAAACACTTTACCAGTATTGGGCCTTTATAATAGTGAGGGAGTTAAAACTCACCTGTTTCACTTAGTGAATAGACCCCACTATGATACCAGGTCACTTTCATCCATTCATCTCTCAGTTACTCTCTCTTCCTTCCTTACCTCTTGCTATATTGCTTGAGTCTCGGCCCTTTCACCTTCCGCACATAGCATAGAAAACTATCCATACGTTGTGTTTTTATGATCCCTTTTATTTTCTAGCTCAGACATCATCTGCCTGCCCGAAAGCCATAGCAAGAGCACTGCATTCAAATGATTTCTTCTTATATATATATATATATATATATATATATATATATATACTCTATACTATATTATATTAAAATGACCTAAAAATATAAAGTAATAAAATGTTTTGAATAGATCCATAATATTATTTTTTTATATTGCGCCATCAAATTCCGTAGCGTTGCACTCGTCAAACGTAATGCTCTCGATGTCTTTGTTATCCGTGATGTACCGGAGCCAGATTAACCGTTTGTACAAAGTAAAGCAGCATTAAGCAAGCCAGTCGGCCGCACAGTATGGGCTATACAGCAGGTGAAGTAAGTGTGTACTTAAGAATAACTTGAGAGGAAAAAAAAGGGTTAAACTAGCTCTGCCACCTCTTGCCGCAGATCTTAGCTTTAAATATTACTTAAATGATTACAAAACATTAATAATATTCTAATAAATAAATACTTTATCTATTCTAATAAATAAATTAAGTATGCCAAGAAGTACAGCTCTAATAGTCCGTGTTTCTTCGTATGAATAGATGAGTATTAATAGTTTCCTGATTTTACTTTTTTTGAGGCTCAGACTTTAGCAAATCACTCATTTTAGATAATATTCCAGCCGACTTGGTGCCACGAAGCCCTCGGACCTGACTCCTGAGCCTTCCTAAAACCAAGCAGACTCAACTCAAAGGCGACTCCAGCGAAGAACAAACTGTCGGGGAGATAATGAATTCAGCCAGATAGGGGCTGATCAAATTAACCCCGGCAAGTTTCATTAGCATAAGCATGTTTATACTAAGACCCCGTTAAGTGCCTTTATTTTTTTAAGGCGGACTTGTTTACTTTGTTTTGGACCGGAGGGTTCCCTTCATTCAAATAACAAAACAGACAGACATAGTAGGGTATTGAGAAACATCATTTGCATGTCAGTCTCTCCAATCTTTGTATTGTGTTTAGTATTTGATGTAGAACAATTGGATGAACAGAGTTTGGGGGCCGGTGGGAAAACATGCAAATTGAAACAGAAACGCATATCTTTTCTTTACAAAACATCAACTGTTCTTAAATCCCCAAATGAAGCCATTTGCATTTCCAGCTTGTGTTGGGTTTGATGCCTCTTTGAAGCCCCCCAGTAGGTAGTAGACACTCAGGCTCGTGTAGAATTACGTACCGCCATGGGTGAAACTCATTGTAGCTGCAGGTTCTCCAACAAAATCAGAGAGGTTCTTATCAAAGCCGTATTAATGTAGAGGAAATTTCTGTATACATGTTCCTGACGAGTAGAACCAGGAAACACAGGGCAGCCTGAATCCTTTTTAAAGATTATTCCAAAAACAATATAACAACATCTATGTGGGCTTTGTAGATTCTGCTGACCCACAACTCCAAAGGCATCAAGCGGGAGTTCTGAATAATTGGACCTGTACCTTGTATTTACCAAACCGTGAATACATCACCCCTACGTTTCCAAGGACCCTAGGCCGTAACGCACCCCCACCCATCACGTAGCATATCCGCTGTATGACATAGAAAAGATGCTGCTCTGAGGTTGTGTTGTTTGACTACTTATTTTGTGTAACTATGGTCATCAATATGTATATATATATATATAGTAAAGTAGGTTACCTATGGATATCCAATCTATTTATTACAGGGCAGTTTGAGAGGTTCTTGTGAGACTGAGACAAGTAATGGGACGAACAGTATTAGGAGTGCTGAGATGATCTTGTGAGGATTGTATCCAGGTGAGGGCCGCATGTAAGCGTTGTGTCGTCAGGTTTTGTGCTCCTCTGTGATTTACAGCCCCGTGTGCCCTCTCCAGGTACGGCCCGTGCTCATTCACATCCGCTCCTGTATATTCTGGAGATGTGGAACACAATGCAAGGGCCATACTCAGCCGCCGGGGCAGCTCTGCTCAATGGCCAGTTGAGCCGTTGACATGTCACAGATGTCACAAAGGCCTTTACATGACAAATGTAAACACATGCACAGCAGGGGCCAAATCTCTGTTTAATGACTCAGTGTTCTTCACCTCCATGCATAATGGGCAGCAAACAGGCCATGGTGTTTGATTCACCAATTTCACTACAGGTACCTAAGAAAAAGACAAAATAAAAAACGTGTTTTCAGTCAAGACTATACAGAACTCGTTACATTTCCAGTGCCGGCAGATTCTGTAGCGATATCACAATAAAGGGAAGGTAGAAATTAACAAAAAACATTAAAACCTCCGGCAGCACTTAGATAGGGGTGGTAAATTTCCGCCCCAAAACATGTTCTTTTTGGATACATTCGTGGAGAAAGAGACGTGTTTCTACTCCTGCTACGCTCCGCAACAGAGGATCCCTCCCATCAGTGACAGTCCGAGTGTTATCCAGGTCATAAAAAAATCACACACATTATTTATTACTGTTACATTTTTATTATGTAATCAACCTGATCACCGATTGGTTACTGTAAGGACTCACCTGCGGAACAGTGGTGACATCCTGTGACGAACCACTTCCATACATCCGTCATTCAGCCTGTGATTAGGCTGCATCAAGGCGACCATAGGATGTTGCGCGCATGCCTAATTACGTCACCACAGGCCTTTACCCAGTCCTCTACATCCCCTGGCCTCAAGTGACCCCAGAAATCAGGTATCCAGTCTGACCCATTTGGTGTTGTTTGACCCGGCTAGTTCTTTGACCTTGTTTACGTATCCTGATTTGGCTCTGACGTTCTTGACTTTGAGTCTGATGTGTCTTGTCCAGTATCTCAACTTCTGCTTTCTGCTTTGGGGCCTGACGTTTTCCAGTACTGGTTCTGGCCAGGCTTGGTTTGTGGCTTGGTTCCAGATTACTGATTTAGCATAGCTAGTTCTTGAGTCGACCTGTTTCACGACTTTGCCTGTCCCAGCGGTTCCTTCCACTTGCTTCAGTCAGTCCCTACTCACTGCATATCTCCGCTCCTGGGCAGGTGGCATAGAGGTGTAAAGTACTTCTGCGTTGGGGGAACATGGTACATTGTCTTTTAGGGTGTTCATTAGTGCCTCCAGCCTGCTCACCAGTCAGCAGTCATCTTCACACCTAAATATCTGTGAGAACACAATTTATGAATCCTGAGTTTGAATGGTTTCTAAAGAAGAGAAGCTAATGTGTCCAGACTGACCATAGCTACATCCAACCTGGTGACACCAGATGACTCAGTATGGAATGTTGCAGATTACGTGGGACGGTTTACTTACTTTAGCACTGATCTTCCTTCGTTACCAACCATCCACAAACTCCCATGTTGTGGGATATTCTCCGGAGATCCCCAGCATTCCCCACCTTGTATCGCCTCAGGGGAGAGTTATGGAGTATGTGTAGAAAATCAGCAATAATGACCTTTTCAGCAGATGTATTGGCGGTGGATGCCAACTGTCACCCAGTGCATAGAGAACACATAAAAGTAAGGCTCGTTTCTTTGGCCAATCATTCAAAAGCATTCATATTGGAGAAAATGATAAAAAAGGAAATAAATGTTTCATGAATTATTTGTGAAAAGGGATTTTATCGATTCTCTATATAATTCAGTCAATTTTGTATTGGGGTGGACTGAGTGTCACTCACTGGAGCAGCAATATTTTTGTAATGTGTGATGGGCACACAAAGTAAAAGTATACTTGGGGGGGCTCTGTGAAATTTACTTACCAATCAAAGAAATTCTCCTAAAATATATATATTTTTTTTAAGAAAGAGTATAAGGCAATGACAAGCTAATTATATATATATATATATATATATATATATAAATAACACTTTTTAATGCACACACTCACACGTATTCACACACACCGTCACGCACATACATTCAGCCACGCATACCTACCTCCTGTTTTTGTGTCTAGACTCTGGAAAGGCTCATCCTTAGGGATCCAGTGGCTGTTGTTTGGTCTACTATGGATTGTCTGGTCATTAATTATTATTTCAAGTATTTTTTTAAACATCATTCCTAGTTTGGCTTTAAGGCTGTATGGGTTTTTCTATTTCAGTTTATGTATGTTTATTTTGATAATTTTGGTGATTAGACACTTGTAGGGTAAAGGGCTGAGACGGCAAGAAGAATGTTCACTGCGCACAATCCAGTCCCTGTACTATTCATAGTGAACAAAATGGTTGGTTTAAAACAAGCACAGAATGGATTCAGTCAGGGTGCAATTGCTGCCTAAAGACGTTGTTATGCTCAACACCCTAGTGGCTATTTGTGGAACTGCAAATAAAAACAAACAGAAAAGGCTTGTGGCAGTTTCCCAAAATGTTAAATCAAAGAACCCCAGGGGTAATTGTCCTACTACCCCCCCCCTTGCCAGCCCTCCCCTGGAAGAGTCACTATTTAGCATCATCATCTTTGTACATTAGGTGTTCCCTAAAACAAAACGAGGCTTAAGACAAATTATTGATTTGCCTTTTGCAACAAGTCTTTGTCTTTCATCTTGGAGATGAAAAGGCTGGACTCTCTTAAAACTTTTCACACGCTCTTTGACTTTTATGAAAGTTATACTTCTCTTCACTCCAAAGCCTTAGTTAACAATAAAATTGTAACTGTTAATATTTAACTTTGTAAGTCATGTATTAAATACATATTGGTTCGTTAGGGTTAAAAGGGTGCTGCCTTAATCTCCTGGGAAAGTTCCCAAACCCTTGGTGTGTGACAGCGTTTAGAAAGAAAGACTCTCCGCCTAACAGCGAAGAATTTGAGGAAATTGAAATCCGCCGTGGATTGTTTCACAATTGTCTAACTCCGTAATAAAGCATAACCCAGCACATGCGCGGCTCTGGCTTTTGTAAATAGCAGCGGCGGCTCTATTTTATTTATATATGTTTAGTATGGTGGAAAAATGGTGGAGATGGAAAATCCTTTTGGAAGCAAAGGCTGAATGGTATTTCCACAACAATGTTATAAAATAACGTTCTAAAATACAATCTAGGAAACAAAAATACAGATTTAACATATTGATGTACTCCCAGCAGGGGCTACCAAGAGCAGAATGGGAATTGTAGTCCACTGGCTGTGTTAAACTCTCCCTTCACCTAGTATGTTCCTGCTACTAGAATACATGTACGGTTTTTATTTGGATGATGTATCCATCCCCTCATTATTATTTATTTTTATTATACGTGTACAATTTCTGGGTGAATTTTTAAAAGGAGTTCTGCATTTTTGTTCCAAATGGATTAGTGGCCATCAGTATCCAAGGTTGGCTAATCAACCAGTCAGCAGAGACAAAGACTTTAATTACATGCTGTGTTTTCAGCTGGAGAACATGTCTGTAAAAGTAATAAATTACAGAACAAGAGCAATAAAATATGTGAAGGAAAAGTATACTAATTGTAATTATTTTTAGACAGAGTGAATGAAGATATGTTTCCTTCAGCATACTGAGGCATTTTGGACAATGCTATGCTTCCAAATTCACGGGAACAGTTTGGGGAAGACTCTTTTCTATTCCAGGATTACTGTGCCCTAGCGCACAAAGCAAGGTCCATAAAGACATGGTTGGATGAGTTTGGTGTGGAAGAACTCGACCGGCCGCGCAAAGCCCTGACCTCAACCGCATCGAACAAGTTTGGGATGAACTGGAATGGAGATTGCAACCCGGGCCTTCTCGTCCAACATCAGTGCCTGACCTCACAAATGTATTTAGGTTGCAATGTCATAAAAGTCCTTATTAGTGTAATGGTCAAGTGTCCCAATACTTTTGTTCTTATAGTATATATATATATATATATATATATATATATATATATATATATATATATATATATATATATATACACACACACCAGTATATTCAGTGCATACCCAGTAAATAACACCTATCTAAGGCTTAAATATTGGGCTATAGTCACACTATATGGCCATATATTGCTTTGTCAAAGTATCCCAACTACGGCGAGTCCTTTCATGGCTATACTGTCTACCACGGAGCTGATCAGTTTAAAGCCTTCTCTAGACACCAATAATGAGGCAGAAGCGGGCTACTCAACCCTAAGGTTTGGGTAGAATCTGCAGAATTCTTGTTTTGTGTATTTATTGGTTATTATTATTATTATTCAGTAACCCAGGAATCTAAATGTGTATGCCTTTTATGTGGTTTTTAATGTGTGCTCCTCTTTCTGTATTTCATTTGGTGGGCACTGGTCTAAAAGATATATCCCTAGCCCAGTTAGATTATAGAACTCCCCACAAGAATAATGTAACAAGGTGATGTTATTTTTAATTAACATGTTTTTTCTTCCATATAGGAGATTCATAGGGTCAGGGGCATTTTTTCATACAATTGGAAGTGCTGTAAATGCAAGAAGCAGATTTAGGAACACATACTTGATCTCTGGATCGTCTAACGAAACATCGAAATTACTGGTTTGTCCACTGGATGCCGCTCTTGCTCCAGAGAAGCCTTAAAGACGCTGCATTCCAATTTGAAAGAACTAAATAAGCAATGTTCTAATTTCTCATCACATGATTCAGGATAATGTCTCATGAATCTGAGGGTCATCACCCCTATTTGTTTTTTTTCCATGTGATTCGCCATTCACCCTTGTCAAAAGCATGGTGGACAGATTGGTTTCCAGCAAGTGGGAGTCATAAATAATAGAAAGTAGTCATGGTAAATTACCGTCACTACTGATTTAATTTTCCTTTTCCTGGTTAATAGGAAGTAAAGTACAGAAAGGTAGCAACAAAACAGTTTCCAGAAGCAGTAGGGTGTGCTAAAATAAAATGAAAGTTTAACAGGGCATATTAACACCCCCCCCCCAGATATTTAAGGAAACAATAGTAGGCAATGCACCTAATGCTCCCAAATATTCCAAAACAACAGATATATATAGAGCCCTGACCTCAGCCCCATCAAACACCTTTGGGATGAACTGGAACGGAGATTGCGAGCCGGGCATCTCGTCCAACATCAGTGACTGACCTCACAAATGCTCTGCTTGGCGAATGGACAACAACTCCCACAGAAACCCTCCAACATCTTGAAATGTGCATGTTCCAGTTTTGACTCCACAATGTCTGAGAAATATGACTTATCTATGCATGTGGGCTATCGCTGTACTCAGGGGGTGTTACTGAACACAAATCAAGACCTATTTTTTTCTTTCACACATCTACTCAGAAAAATAAAGATGAAATTGCAAATGGATGTGAAAAATGTTTTCTTTTTTTTTTTGTTAGACTAAATTTGGAAGGCCTGACCGCCCACTCCCACCCGCAGCACCAGAAAGACTGCACCCGCAAGTTATTTGGGACCCGCCTCCCAATGCAGTCCTCTAGTGTGAGGTAGCTTCTCAGCCAAGGGGGTGGGCCCACTCACAATTTTGACTAAGAACACAGCCATGAATAAAGAATGGTACCAACAGGGCCGGCCTTTGGGGTGTGCGACCTGTGCGACCGCACAGGGCGCCACACTCCAGGGGGCGCCGCCGCGGGGTCCGACGCCACTGCCGCCGCGGGGTCCGATGCCCCTGCCGCCGCGGGGTCCGACGCCCCTGCCGCCGCGGGGTCCGCTGCCGCCAGTATGGGGGCACCCGGCACCCCTCCAGAGACGGACAGTAATGTCCGCCGCTGGAGGAGCAGGCTCGCAAGGGAGCAGTATCGGAGGTCTTTAACAGACCTCCGATACCGCTCCCTTGTTATCCCCGCGGCAACAGCTGTTGTGCGCCGGGGTTTGCTGTCAGATCCCGGCGCACAGCACTGAAGCCGCGCCCACCGGTCTCCGTGCCCTCTGACCCGGAAGAAGAGAAGACAGAAGAACTAAGAAGAAGAGCGAAGAGGAGGCAAAGAAACTGAAAGAGGAAAGGTAGGAAAGCATAGAGTGACAGTGAGAGTGGATTGGTGTATATGTGTGGATTAGTATATATGTGTGGTTTGGTATATATGTGTGGTTTGGTATATATGTGTGGTTTGGTATATATGTGTGGTTTGGTATATATGTGTGGATTAGTATATATGTGTGGTTTGGTGTATATGTGTGGTTTGGTTTATATGTGTGGATTGGTGTATGTGTGGATTGGTGTATATGTGTGGTTTGGTGTATATGTGTGGATTGGTGTATATGTGTGGATTGGTATATATGTGTGGATTGGTGTATATGTGTGGATTGGTATATATGTGTGGATTGGTGTATATGTGTGGATTGGTATGCGTGTGGATTGGTATATATGTGTGGATTGGTATATATGTGTGGATTGGTGTATATGTGTGGATTGGTATGCGTGTGGATTGGTATATATGTGTGGATTGGTGTATATGTGTGGATTGGTGTATACGTGTGTGGATTGGTATGCGTGTGGATTGGTATGCGTGTGGATTGGTGTATATGTGTGGATTGGTATATATGTGTGGATTGGTGTATATGTGTGGATTGGTATATGTGTGGATTGGTGTATATGTGTGGATTGGTATGTGTGTGTGGATTGGTGTATATATGTGGATTGGTGTATATGTGTGGAGTGGATTGGTGTATATGTGTGGATTGGTGTATATGTGTGGAGTGGATTGGTGTATATGTGTGGATTGTTGTATATGTGTGGATTGGTGTATATGTGTGGATTGGTGTATATGTGTGGATTGGTGTATGTGTGTGGATTGGTGTATGTGTGTGGATTGGTGTATATGTGTGGAGTGGATTGGTGTATGTGTATGGATTGGTGTATATGTGTGGATTGGTGTATATGTGTGGATTGGTATATATGTGTGGATTGGTGTATATGTGTGGATTGGTGTATGTGTGTGGATTGGTAAGTGTGTGAGAGTGATGAGTGTTATGCTGTACCATTTCCAATGTATTTTTCATTATATAATTATGCTCTAAAGTACATCATAACTCCCATCACTCTATACTGTTCCATACAGTGGCAGAGCTGGGAGGCAGAGGCCTTGCACCCTCACCGCAGGACTTCTGAAAGGTAAGTGAACTTCAAAGAGGGAGAGGGTAGATAGTTAGGAGGGGGTAGATAGGGAGAATGGAGTGAGACGGGGTACATAGGGCAATCATACTCCTATCATGCCAAGTAGTCTACGAGTACATCCTGGAATCTGCGGGCATGATAAGAATGTGATTGCTGTTAATTATATATATATATATATATATATATATATATATATATATATATATATATATATATATATATATATAAATATTGTTATTTAATTGTTTTGTTATGTGTTATGGTGTGTGTGTGGGGGGGTCATATTCGGTTTCGGCCAGGTAAATGCTGCACTTTTGGTTTCAGTCCAGAATTCGTTTCGGTGCATCCCTACTACTAAGCCAGACAATGAAGTGGTAGGCCTACACCACATCAATGTTTGGCGTAGTATATAGTGATTGGGGTTTTGTTACAAGTTTTGATTCCTTTCTTTTTTTGGGATGGGGGGGCGCCAGACGAGTAGTCCGCACAGGGCGCCAGAACACCTAAGGCCGGCTCTGGGTACCAACACATCCTTCAAGAGCAAGTTCTCCCAACCATCCAAGAACAGTTTGGTGATGAACAATGCCTATTCCAGCATGACGGAGCACCTTGCCATAAGGTAAAAGTGATAACTAAGTGGCTCTGGGAAACTCCTCTGACCTTAATCCCATTGAGAACTTGTGGTCAATACTCAAGAGGCAGATGGACAAACAAAACCCCACAAATTCTGACAAACTCCAAGCATTGATTATGTAAGAATGGGCTGCCATTAGTCAGGATGTGGCCCAGAAGTTAATTGACAGCATGCCAGGGCGGATTGCAGAGGTATTGAAAAAGAAGGGTCAACACTGAAAATATTGACCCTTTGCATAAACTTACCGTTATTGTCAATAAAAGCCTTTGACACTTATGAAATGCTTGTAAATATACTGATCAGCTAATGGAAGAACTAGTCTAGTCATCTATTCAATTAGTATTTTGTAAGCTTGTTCACACGTTACTATGAGTCCAAAATACATCATTTTATGTAAATGCACCACCAGTTGAAATATTACTATAGGTATGGCTGAAAGTTAATATAAAATAGTAAATTGTGGCAATTCAACAATTTTAATAATTGCTAAACAAAGCTGCCTCAAGATTGCATCCATATTACTCAATAAAAAATACTCTACATAGCTTGTGCTGGTTTTGCATTCAGGGAAGTTAATTAGTGCGACTTAATTTTTGCTTATGAGTTGATGTGGAATTTATCCCGTTGTAGGCATAATCTTCTCTCTTTTATCTTTGCATCTCTGCGGACATAACCTGGCATCGGGTGGGAGGTCATCATCGAAAGCACCACCATTTTGGTGGAAGTTCGCTCCAGGTTATGTCCAATCTTCCAGTCAGATGAGAGGACTTCACCAAAAGCGCCTCCATTTTGCCCAAATGTGATCTTCTGCCCAAGCGCTGTGCTTTCAGTGATGCCCCCCACCCGATTGGAGGACTGGGCAAGAGGACATCACTACTGCCCTCATCTCACATTATGGATAATAAATGAGTTAATAGGATATTGTCAGGGTTCCACCCTACTAGCCCGGACCAGGGATGATTTATTTTGCTGTAATGTCCTGCTGCTACCACTAGTGGCCACCCTCTCCCTCTCTCTGCAATGCTCAGGATCAGATTACCAGGTCAGCTGAGTCTGATCACCTGAGTGAAGCCCTGCCTTTATTAACCTGCCCTGCCCTGTAGTCTGGGCCTTTGCATTGAAGTGCATGGACCGCTCTGCTTTGGCCCTGTACCGTGAGCTACCCGTGTCTTGTTCCTGAGCTACCTGCCTGTACCTGAGCTAACCGTCAGCCCTGCCAGTGGGCTACCTGCCGTCAGCCAGCCCAGTGGGCCTCCGTACCAGTCAGCCCACCCAGTGGGCCTCCGTACCAGTCAGCCCTGCCAGTGGGCTTCCTGCCGGCAGCCCACCCAGTGGGCCTCCGTACCCGTCAGCCCACCCAGTGGGCCTCCGTACCAGTCAGCCCTGCCAGTGGGCTTCCTGCCGTCAGCCCACCCAGTGGGCCTCTGTACCCGTCAGCCCACCCAGTGGGCCTCCGTACCAGTCAGCCCACCCAGTGGGCCTCCGTACCAGTCAGCCCTGCCAGTGGGCTTCCTGCTGTCAGCCCACCCAGTGGGCCTCCGTACCAGTCAGCCCTGCCAGTGGGCATCCTGCCTAGAGACTTACTGCCTTACTTGCTGGTCATATCACCTGTTACAATACAGTACCTTTCCTCGTATTCTGTTGTGCTGTGTGTTATTTCGCCTGTCCGTACCACATCACTTCCGTCATGCATCGTGGGGTGCAAACAGAACCCCTTGTATCCCCTGCTACTGGGCTCCTACCCGACCTGCTTACCAGGGTCCTGACAGAATGCAAAGGCCATACTAAGGAGCCCGCGGGGATTACCGCAGTTCTGGAAGTACTGGCGGAGTGTCTTCTCCAGATCTGTAAATCTGTACGGACTGTGTTAGAATGTGATGGCACCAAACCGAAGCCAAAGACTGTGACCACAGGTAAGAAAGCTCCAAAGAAGAGCTTCAAGCGTGAGCCACTTACCAAGGAGGAAAAACAGAAAAGACGAGAGGACAACCTATGCTATTATTGTGGAGAGGCTGGTCATAGGATTACGTATTGTCCGTTGAAACCAGCCAAACCATCTGCAACCCATTCAGACAAACCCCGTGCCCAGGAACCTGCATGTAAAGAGAATGCAGCAAAGCTGGAGCACACCCTGTCGCTTCCCCAGAATGGCGATCCAAGGGTTAACCAACTCCCGGAACCTGAACTACCTACGTCGTCTGAAGTCATGTCAGATGACCTCCAGACCATGTCTGACGACCCTGACTGATCTGACATGGACGATGCTTCTTCTGAGGCTGCTATAGCGGACAAACCTGAGAACAAGAACACCATGGCTGTTGGTGCGGTTGGGACCACAACTCCCATCACTCACAGGAGTAAGAACGGGAGACTCCAAACTGCAAGACACTCCCTTGGGGCTCCTGGTTATGTCCTAGCAACCAATGGGACAATTGTGCACAGAAAGGAGCTGAAATATTATGAGCAACATCTTCGTGATCAAACGGCTGGTAGGCGTTCCTCCATTCCTGCCTCCACACAGTCCAGTCCCGGTATTAGTCAACACCACTCAGAGGGATACAGTGTACAGGGGGTATTCCTATCCCCTGGCGAATGCTTGCCTGGTCCGACTTCTGTACTTACCACGACGTTCGCATCTGTGCCACCAGTGGCTAAGGTCCGGAACACCCAGGCCAGCACACCTGAGGCGCTGCCACCAGACCGTGTAGTGGCTTCCAATGGAACTGTCATACGCCGTGAAGATCAGCATGTGTTTGAGGAAGTGCTACGTGCCAGAACTAGGTTGTCCCGCCACAGACGTTGACACTACTGCCATATGCAGTCCTACGAGCACCCAGAGGTTGCTCCTAGCGGTGGGGATATGTCAGGGTTCCACCCTACTAGCCCAGACCAGGGATGATTTATTTTGCTGTAATGTCCTGCTGCTACCACTAGTGGCCACCCTCTCCCTCTCTCTGCAATGCTCAGGATCAGATTACCAGGTCAGCTGAGTCTGATCACCTGAGTGAAGCCCTGCCTTTATTAACCTGCCCTGCCCTGTAGTCTGGGCCTTTGCATTGAAGTGCATGGACCGCTCTGCTTTGGCCCTGTACCGTGAGCTACCCGTGTCTTGTTCCTGAGCTACCTGCCTGTACCTGAGCTAACCGTCAGCCCTGCCAGTGGGCTTCCTGCCGTCAGCCCACCCAGTGGGCCTCCGTACCAGTCAGCCCTGCCAGTGGGCTTCCTGCCGTCAGCCCACCCAGTGGGCCTCCGTACCCGTCAGCCCACCCAGTGGGCCTCCGTACCAGTCAGCCCTACCAGTGGGCTTCCTGCTGTCAGCCCACCCAGTGGGCCTCCGTACCAGTCAGCCCTGCCAGTGGGCATCCTGCCTAGAGACTTACTGCCTTACTTGCTGGTCATATCACCTGTTACAATACAGTACCTTTCCTCGTATTCTGTTGTGCTGTGTGTTATTTCGCCTGTCCGTACCACATCACTTCCGTCATGCATCGTGGGGTGCAAACAGAACCCCTTGTATCCCCTGCTACTGGGCTCCTACCCGACCTGCTTACCAGGGTCCTGACAGATATGCATTCTACTACTTAGTTACTGTAGGGAGCTGCTTGCCTTATTCTCGCTTAACTTCTCTATGACTGCACAATATATTTTTTTTTACCATCTTGGCCCTCTTGAGAATTACTTCACATTGCTTTGATATCAAATTGTATTTTTGTTTTTCTGCTTGGATGAAATAGATTAAAAACATGTGATCAACTTCCTGTAAAGGGCAAATATGGTTTGATTAAGTGGCAGGAAATTGGTTAATTGCACCACAAAGAAGGGCTTTACTGTTGGAAATGTGAATCATATAAAAAAAAAACAATGTACGCTGAGATCTAGCTATGGATCGGATGTTAAGTAACATTAAAACTGGGAAAGGAAGCAATCAATTTCTGATCAATACGACCAGAAAACAGAGTGCACATCCCTGAAATTACCAACACAAGTTTGGTTGTATGGGTTGGGAGAAGTCTATAAGAATTTAACCCCTTCATGACAATGGCTGATTTTTATTTCGTACCCTTCGTGACAATGGCTGATTTTTATTTTGTACCCTTCGTGACAATGGCTGATTTTTATTTTGTACCCTTTGTGACAGTGGCTGTTTTAACATTTCTGTTGTGCTCGTGCTTAGCTGTAATTTTCTTATTTACTGATCCCACACAAGTTATATTTTGGGTTTTTTTTTCAGGCCAAGAAGGGCTTTTTTTAGTTCCCCTTATTTTGATCGTATCATATAATTTACTATAAAAAAGTATAAAATATGGTGAAAGATTGAGAAAAAAGGACTTTCTGACTTGAAAAATCTTTTACTCATCTACAAAAGCTAATGAAAAAAACTACTTAATAGATTCTACTATTTGTCCTGAGTTTAGAAATACCCAATGTGTTTATATATTTATTTTTTTGCTTTTTTCTGCACGTTATGGGGCAATAAGTACAGGTAGCGTTTTGCTATTTCAAAACTATTTTTTTTCAAATCTGGTCATTCTGCCTCATGTCCTACTTGGGACATCTTTGAAGCTTGTCAGTTCAATTTACCCCATCAAACCATATATGTTTGAAAACTAGACAACCCAGGGTATTTCAAATGCTAGTATTTTAACTCTTTCCATGCACTAATTCTACAACCAGCCTTTGTTAAACTTTAGTAATTTCTTTTTTCCCGCACACATTTTACTTCAGGTATGAATTTACCACTCCTGGTGTATGTCACTGTCAAACATCACCCAATATGTGTTCAGCAACATCTCTTGAGTACATTGATAACCCAACAATTTGAGAGGTAAAAGGTGTGCACTTTTTTTTAATTTGTAGATCTTGTCAGTCTGTGCCCAGTCTGTCCCCTATTTTTGGGACATTTTGGAACCAGGCCAAATTGATTTACCCCATCAGATTATTAATTTTTTAAAACTAGACAGCCCATGGGCATTTAACATGCCAGTATTTTAACTCTTTCCATGAGAGAATTTTTGTGAAGGCATAGCACTATTATATATTATATATATATTTTTTAGACATTTTTGTTTTTTTACACTTTGTTGGAACTGGAAGGTTTCCCTGAGGGTGAATTATTTTTACATCTTAATGTCACGTACCTGACTGATCCGCAGCCGCCACACAGGAGAGGGAAATCCCCTTCCGTCAGCCAGCAGCCGCCACGGAAGAGAGGGAGACCCCCCCTCCGTCAGCCAGCAGCCGCTGCCACAGAGGAGAGGGAGACCCCCTTGTTCACTGACCTCAGCTTGACTTTGACCTTGTGACCTACCTGCATCAGTGTCTCCAACCTCACTGTGCGGGACACTTACCAAATGTTTAGAAAGCTTGGTTCCATTGACTTGCATGGTTGTATGCACTACCTGTATTCAACCCGCGGGGTTACCCCAGAGTTCTTTGGAGGTTCTGGAAAGACCCTCTTGGAACGTGTTAATTTTTTAAAGGACGCCTCCTCAGCTCTTCTAAAGCAGGCATCCGTTGCCGTCCCATGCAGACTATGACGCATGGGAGAGGGGCCACACAGGACCCCTGCTGCCGATCCTAGACATTGAGGCATTACAGCAACACCGTTTTTTAAAGAAGGCGATCTACACCCTTTTAAAGTCATGACATGCCTGGCACGTCAATTGTCACCAATGGGATGTTTTTCCATAATGCGCCTGGCACGTCACTTGTCATAAATGGGTTAATGGTACTACATAAATAATAAGGTAGTCCCACTTCCTCCTGTGTACCTCTAACAACATGCTACTAAAGATAATAACAGTAATTAAAACCCCAGAGCCACCAAACAACCAAAAAAATGGTGTTACGATAAAAAGGGGACTCCTAAGTGTCCGTTTTTAGGTGGGAGAGTCTGTCTATCGGGTTAAGATCCCTCGATCCCTCTTTCCTTCCCTCTTTTCCTTCTCCTTTTCAAACGCTGTAGGCAGCAGGGATCGCGGGCCAGTCGGGGAGATGCTCTGATTTGCCATGACTGGTCTAGGGAGCTGTAAAGTCACAGATCTCCATTGTAGATCTCCCATGGACACCCTGCAGTTGAGCGCTGCAAGGTGGATCAGGTAAAGTGGGTGGATCCCCACACATGTGACCCCACCCACTTCAGCCTCCATCCCAATAGACATACCTGGGAACTCTCCGGGTCTTGACACGTCACGCACGGTCCCCACCCGTTTCCCCTTTAAACAGGGTGTTTCCCGCCATATCAACAGGAACACCCACTGACATCAGAACCTGATGCCATGGGACTGCCCATCAGCATCAGCGGGCCCGCTCGCTGACGTCGGTGGCCAGTCCTGGCTGCGTCCCGCAAGGGAAGGCTCTGGGTAGCAGGAGCTCAGAAGTTCCCAGGTATGTCAATACAGCCACATTACCCAAACCGGGAGTCCTACTTTGTTTGGGGAGTACGAGCGCGAACAAGTGCTCATAAATTACATTATACTTCTAACTACCTTAATCATATAATTATGACTCCTAGCCACACCCCTGAAGGGACGTCATCTTAAGTGTCGCGTGTATGTTAATCCTCTTCTAACTAAAGCGAGGCATTTACATATCAATCACAAAAGAGTGAAACGCGCGGGTGTATAACGGGACGGCAGGAGACACTGCCACACCACGCGTATTACAAGCGCCCAGTTATCGGTATCTCATGAGCGTGGAATGTTTTCCCCACCGATGCCAATAAAGTTGTTAAAAAAAAAAAGACACAAGCAGCGTGTAGTCACGCCTGTGCTGCTCGGGACAGATGGGCGTGGCGCGGAGTGGGGGAGTGAGTGTGCTGCGTGCGGCTGGACACTTGTTTGACGCGAGCGAGCAGCATGGACAGCGCCGATCAAGGTGAGTGCTCGCCCCGTGCGCCGGCCTGCGCGCTAATCTGGCGCTCGATGCATCGTGTGCATTTTTATTAGCACGTAAAGGCCAATCCTGAGTGGACTTGTCGCTTCCTGCGCTGTGTCACCCGCACCTGTGTGAGGGATGTGAACGGTGATGTGGTCGGTGGGCACGGCAGGCAGCGCAGCACCGGGAGGCGGATTTTGTGAATGTGTGTGCCCCGGGGATCTGGGTACACGGGGGGGCTGTGTGTTGGGTATTTACGTTACACTTACATGTAAACGGCGGGTCAGTTATAGAGACTGGATGATGTCAGGTGTGATCTCTCTGAGAGACGCTGCTGATGTGGAAGACAGTATGTCTCTCACGTGCTTGCATTACAGGCGTTTGTTGTCTCCATTCCCCCAGCGACGTCTCCTTCCTGCCCAGTTTTGTTGTGATGCTCACATGACAGCTGTGGGCACATGTGACGGGCTGTGGGTATGCGTGACGGGCTGCAGATGTGATCAGGCCAGTGTGTGGCCCCCAGCTCGTGTACCGGCGCTCACCTGCTGTGTCCGAACATATAAACCCCAGACCTAATGCTACATGGGATTTCCGTGTGCTTTAGTTTTCACGGCACACGTTACGCGCTTTATCCAGCTGCTATGTCACGCCACGCGCAGTAAAGTTATCTTCATATTACGTGCAAACAGGTGGATTGAGCCATTGCTTGATCCGTTACGAGGATGTCCTGCGCTGATACAAGGGCTCCTAAATTTACTATACAGATTACATTCATCTTTGCTATTCCTGACTACTAATTGTGTGTAAATACATCCAGCGCGGTAGAGGTTAAGTAAGAAAACATGGCATACGGTTGTGTGGGTACAATGCCACATCTTGCCATGAGCCTTACCGTGTCATCGACGTGCTAGCGTGTTCTGACGTGTTCCATACGGACTTGCAGAACCCTGGCCAGCCCAGTCGGTAGAGGCTCTTAATCTCGCACAGCTGTTTTTTTATTTGTAGATGTAATGGAAGTTTTACTTTACTGAGAGAGTTTTAAATAAAAGGAACAGTCTCCCAGCAGAAGTGGTAGCGGCTAATACCATGAGGGAATTTAAACATGCTTAGGATGGGCATAAAGCTATCCTGGATCTAAGACACAAGACCAAGTACTGATTAAGGTCTGAGTCTTTACAGCAGGAAAAACCGAGCGGGCGGTTCTTATCTTTCGTCACATTCTATGTTTGTGTGTGCATGTATGTATGTATGTATGTATGTATGTATGTAGAACACACGTGGTTCCGCATACATACCATATGACATTCCTGTCGTCTGTTCCACAGCAGACTCGGGTAGGACGTTAAAGAGCAGGCTAGTGCCAAGTCATATAAATCTAGGGCATTCTCTACTAAGTAGCACTGCCTCATTTGTGCTGTAATAGAAGATGCAGAGTGCAGGGCTCTCTTTTTCCTAAGGGTGAGAATTGTTCTCCTGCAATGTCGTGTGTGTATCTGACTGAACGGAGGGTGGGACTGGAGTTGGTGAGATAGGACAGGCTGTATCTGACATCCAACGCCATTGGCTCCTATAGTGCAGTGTGTGTGGGGAGTCGTATAGCGTACCCCTCCTACTTCATCACGCTTTTCAGCCTGCCTATAGTTATAAATAAGTTGTGGGTGATCCTGTCTGCACTCTTGAATGGGAAGTTGTTCTTGGCTACATTTGAAGTTGTTACTTTTTCTCTCTATTTCACACACTATTGCCGTCAGGCCGCCCGGCGCAGGCTGTTATCTCTAACAGCGCAGATATGCTGGAATATTGTCTTCGTTTTCAGCGTTCCTGTATTTTCTTTTTCTGCGCTTTGACGTTATACAGAAGCGATCTTTATATATGAATATTCTACACATACAGGAGAGGGGTGTGTATGAGCAGTGGCACGAATTCTCGTAGTGTCTTGTAATACTAGGGCTGTAGGGCAGGTTGGAACAGAATCCTAGAGACTAGTGTGTGTGTGTGTGTGTTTGTGTGTGTATTTATATATATATATATACACACACACACACGTTATGCTGGACTAGATCAGTTGCTTTTTATCTGTTGAATACCTAATCATGGCTGAGGATGATAGGAATTGTTGAAGCTTTATGATGTTAAACCGCTTTGTGCCTGTTAGTTTAGCTCAGCTGCTGAATTACTTTTTAACTGCAGCTTGTAATTAGAAGGCATTACCAGCCTCGTGACCAACAGGTTTTGGTTTTATGGCCACGTCTGTGAAAATGCTTTTTTTTTTGTTTTTTTGTTGTTGTTGTTGTTCTGATCATGTAAATGGGCGATTTAAATTGTTCTTTTTCCAGGTAACATTTCCTATTTTTTTACAGCATTTTATTGTGCGCTATTTCAAAATCATTTTGTCTTTACAGCCGGACGAGAATATGTTCTAGCCCAGGAATCGAATGGTTAAATTCATACTGCGTTTTACACCAGACACGCTTCCTTCCCGACATTTAATAACGGGATTTATCAGCCGTTTGATTCTGTTTTAATGTGAGAAAGCGATCTTGCGTCCAAACGTTCCAGTTTATCGCTTAGCACTACTGCATGCTAGTGATGCACACATT